>NC_090073.1:10460432-10760432 GCF_038355195.1 Osmerus mordax | reverse complement strand
AACAGCCAGCAAGAGTAGACCCATACCGACTGTCAATGTATAGCCTGTTTATCTGATTACGGGGACAAAAAGCCGTAGTCAAATGTATGATTTAGTTTAGGGTACCTGCTATCTCACAACCATGTTTGCCGTGTGAACAATCATGCTAAATTAAATCAACATAATTGTGTTTGTCTAAGTGTCCAAAGACCAACGCGCTTGAAACAGGCCTATTAAATATTAACAGGTCTTGTAGGCCTTCCGTAGGCTATAGTACCAAGGCAAGGATGCGGACAGACATTCAGCCTCACTGGTCCATGGGTGGACCGTTCACTGGTGTTCGTCGCCATCTTCCGGATTCTATGCGTAAATGCAAGTGCCAGAAACGACCGACTTTGGAGACATTATTGTAAGGGTCTCCAACACTGTTCCTGGACAGCTACCTGTTTGTACAAACCATAGTTGCAAATAACCTGATCAAACAGCTAATTATTAGAATCAGGTGTGCTGAATTAGCATAGCCTACACGCCAATATAAGTAGTTCTTCAGAAACTGTTGACTCCTGTAACCTAATGGTCATAGCCTAAGGGGTTGTCACTCTTTAACCTTACTGCAAGACTGCACAGTTGTATATCCTATTTCAGAACATACTGTACATATAGTATAGGCTAGGCTACTGGGATGAGTCAATCAGGTAAAGCTTTTAAATGAAGGCTAAATAAAGCATTCTTAGAAAACGCTAGATTTATATTTTTCATTTTAAAACAGCGTAAAAAAACGTACAGACGAATATCTAAGAATAAGAATAAAAGCTCAAATAAAATGAGGTGGCTTTAACTACACCTTCATTTGTTAAATCCACAAAATCTTTAGTTTAAATATTATGTGAACTATATGAATTGCAAATACATTCTATTCTATAATTATGCATATGCTTAGTATTATCATTAGTATTATAGCCTACATACTAACCTATCCAGAAAGGTCTGCAATAATTACTAACAACATTAGCAGGGTAGGCTACTCTAAAATTACCCGACCACAATTTAACAAACCGCCATTTCAAAAACAACAGATTATTCCGTCACCATTAAAGAAGTGGAAGACGTCGGGCTAAAAACAATTCCATTGTCGATTTTGAATAGGATATAGGCTAATGCTCACGCTTTGCTTTTATTTCCTACACATTTGACATTCAAAGTGTAATTACTTTTTATTCATTAATATTGGTGAAATTGTTAAATAATATTCATCATGTTCACGTTCCTATCTGTAGCCTATCCCTGATCTGGAAACATAATCGTTTGGAGAACACTTTTGGTTCATTGGATGTAAATTAAGTTTTCTTCTGTTCTGAGTTTTCAACAGCAGAGATTAAGGAGATGAGCCGAGCAGGAACGTAACATGACGTAAGGGATAGGCCGATGTGTTAATTTGAATTTAATTGTATTCCTTTATATTGGTTACTGGATTAAATTATCGTCAGTAGTTTCTCCTCCCTTTATCCCAGATCTGAAGACGTATTGTTATGCATTCGGCTACGGTACATTAGGATATAGACTGTCAAATTTTCTTATGCTCTAACCAAATGCTCAATAGTGGAGATTAAGGAGATGAGCCTATAGAGGACTTAAGCTGTATGGATGTAATACAATAGCAGACACCTTCAGGTCGCTACAAGTGCATTAGTCTTGGGGTGAAGTTGATGTCTTGATTTCAACGGTGCAGTGTTCTGTATTACTACTTTCAGTCGCTAGAAGGCACTAGTGGACACTTCACCAGTTAACACAGGTAAATTCACTATGCTGGAAACAAAATGAACCTACATGAAAAATAAACGACGATACGGCAGTGTATCTACGTATGAATCATCAACCGATACGACAGGAAAATAACCGACAACCAAGTAGGCTATTTATTGTGCACAAAAGTCTCAAAACCTTCATGTCCATTATTTTGCTCATAATTGAAGACATTTAGAGAACACGTCTTCAAATTCTAGTACCCCCCCCCCCCCCCCCATATGGACACACAATGGTGCTATACCAGTCAAACAGTTGATAATTGCCACGCTTAAATGCCCTTTTTGTAGTCAAAATGATGTGTGTGTGTGTTTGGATTTTGGAAGTTCAAAGTGCAATCTGATTATTCAGTGACTGATGCTCTTTGGCTGGTTTTCAGACTAATAGGCTGCATATGACCTGCAAGTGCTATCTCATGGAGAGAAGTTAACTATTCCAAACTAAGACTGTGCCACTTATGCTTTAAGAACCACAAAAGGGCAAAACTACAACATTTAGACAGAATTTCTTTAAATATAAATGATCTTTCCACGTTTATACAAATAAACCAAATGATCTCTCCAAAACAAACTTGGTGTGACACAAAACCTAGTGTAAAATTCATAACCCAAGAGGAAAACACACAAGCATAGAGGAACAAATCAACAAGACTTGAACTGAGAATGACACAGGCTTATCAGATAGAGATTTCAGGCTAGAATGGGTTGGTGTTAACGTGTGGTCCAGGGACATCAGTTCTGTGTTCATACAGTCGTGGAATGATGTAGTTGCTCTTATAAGGGCGTGATGTGGGATCAGGGTGTGTCTGGATTTAAGACAGAACTTCTCTCAGGTGTTGATCTCTCCACAGAAGAATAAACATTTCCTGCAACACTCAGGCCTTTTATGTTTTTTTATCTGTGAAGAGTGTAACACTACAGTACTTTTGATGACATTTGACCATTATGCAAGCGCAAAAGTAAGGTTTTAAGTGTTCAAGAGTTTTGAAGAATATCAAGCAACAATGTACTAAACTAACCAAATTCAAACTTGTGGAAAATGTCCATCAATTCATCTCCTTGCACATTGCCAGCCAATGCACCGAACCAGACAAGTTTAAACATAATCACTGCATGTGAGCTGATCATTCATCACGTGTCTCTTACATCGCATTCTAGTTCAGCTGACAACCACCGTGTTACTGCGTTACGTCATCTCATCCTACGTTGCTGATTGTGCCGCGCGGCGTGGGATGATGTCATCACAGCTCATCGTGGCGCGCGGGCTCCTGGCTGGGCTGGATGAACACGCCCTCCATCACGCGCCAGTAGTTGTGCTGGTTGGGCGTTGCCATGGCGTGCACCTCCCGCTGCCCACGGATGGGGTGTCCGTACTGCTCCCCCGTGATGCTCAGGTACACGCTGGTGCCCGTGTGCTTGAAGCGCACCATGTCGTCCCGTTCCCACACCTCCCCGCTGCACTGGACCGCCCACACGTCCAGGTCATCCCCCTCGCCGTTCTCCCCGAACGCACTCACCTCCTGGAGACGGGCGCCGGGGACCCCCAGACACGGAGAACATGCGTTTATCATGTGAAGGTGCCAGGCTCAAGTGTACGTGTTGTTTTGGGATTGGGAAGTATGGGACACATACATAAAGAGTGTGTGTGTGTGTGTGTGTCGTACCTGGTTGTTAGACAGCGGGGAGCTGAAGTGGTGGGAGTGCAGGTTGCGTCCTGTCTGCATGTGGGTGATGCGGATGGCTTGCCCACATTGGATGGGTGCTCCTCGTAGGCATGTCCCATTAGGCCTGCCCCGGATCCTCCAGTAACTGTTGGCATCCTCTGCACTCTCCACACCTGTCACAGACTGCTGCCCGCTGCCTACAGACAAGGAAATAACCCAAGACAAGACCATCAACAATTCAGGGTTACCTCTACTTCAAACTGAGGGTAAAGATCTCAAAGCAAAAATGAATGGTGATCAATCTGGTGATGTATAACTGGTTTACAGAAGCTGCCACAACGATTTTCATCATTGTAAATGAGACTGGTTCTCAATTGATTTTACCTGGATAAATAAAGGTCAAATAAATCAATAGAAATTTAGATATTTCTTTATGGGGAAAAAACCCCACTGACCTATAGTGCCTCAAAATACACTACACTCAATATTAAATAACGACATGATATGCGGTTCTTTCTGTACCTTAAGGTACTGCACGACTACAATGCACCTGCTCCGGAAGTTGTGGCTCTAGCCTACGCTTCGCATTCAGGGCGGTTGTAACATTATGAGGGCAGATCAAAACGAGATATTTGAGATGTGTATTCGGGGCTGAGACGTCACGTATTTGCCATTTCTTCAGACGTGGGATTTTAGAACCAAAGGATTAAGAAACATTCAAGCCCCTCGAACATCCGTCACATCCTACCTAATATAAACACTGTTCCGAGCTGAAGTATACAAAATGAAGTGTGCAATGCAATGGCACACTACTAGAGTAGCCAAACCGGTTAGGACGATACATTCAAATAGCCTATACAATACATCCATAGCTAGCCACTTTGCTAGCTAGTTTGCTGAGGTATATTCGCTGTATCTGCCATTTCCTGGTGGATATGCAAACACTTCAGACAACGTTTAATACAACATGATCTTATAAGAAACAACTGGTTATTTACCTGAGCCGTATTTGACATCATGGGAATGTAGACGAACGTTGTGTTTCGTGTTCAGCAATTTTACAAGTGAACCGCATGTGACATAGTCGTACTCAGGTTCTCTACCCTCGGAATTTGACCACAAAAGCAGTACACAGAATGATTTGAAGAGGACACGGATAGCGTGGATTAATCTCATTGTTATGTCTCTCGACACATAATCGTGTGTGAGGATGTACAGCTTGATTTCCATCCACTTTCAAACATTAGTGGTGACGTTAACCAATCACAACATGACAAGTCCTAGAACAAGGAAGCAAAGAACACATGCTGCTTGCGGATTGGTTCAAGCGTGACGTCATGCATTTAGCAAAGACAGGAAGTCCGAAATAACCTATTCGTGATCTGAGGATTCTTAAGTGATAAAAAAGTTATCGCATTTCATTGAGCATTTCTGATAAAATTGTGCATTAACTGTTATACAGTCAAATGTAGTTTCCAACTAGGTTACAAATGTATAAAGGTATCCCAACACCTGAGTTATTGAGACTACAGCAGATGTTGACCAGAAAACATTTAATCTTGATCAGCCGTTTGAAGCCTATCATTAGCCAATCACTTTAATCTAATAACACCATTTACCCAATTGAGAAACAAACAAACAAAATGCTTTGTGACATTTATTGCTGGCCAGATTTGCCATCGTTTGGCAGTGGGGTGACAATCATCCCCAGTTTCTGAGACAGGGCTATTTCTCTCCTGGTCTGGCGGTTGAGGCTGGACAGCGCGCCCAGCAGAATCGCCCTCAGAGAGTCGGTACCACGCCTGGCGCTGTCGCTCCCACCACGCGCCGTGGATCTGCACCTGCGAGGCGCTTGTCTGAGTCTCTGGCAAGAGAAATATTAACATAATAATCGTTGGTGTTTCGTTGTGTGAAAGTTCTTATGTCAGAACAACAGATTCCTTACAGACGTACTACTTTCTGTGTGTGTTTCTGTGTGTGTGTGTGTGTGTGTGTGTGCGCGCGCGCGCGCGCGAGTTAATCTTCCATTTGGATAGAGGGAGAGAGCAAGTAAGAAACCTACCATGCCGTCGGCGCGCAGATTCGTTTTGACATCACAGAATTCGTCAAAGTCAATCTTATTTAGACATTTTACGATATTGGTATGTGTACCATCTTCACTCCATCCAAATGCATCATGTTGCTCAACCTGCAAGTCAGATGACGTCTGCTGGTTTTGTAAGATGTCGCTTACAGTGGTGGTATACACAGTGCGAAGTGTAGGCCTTGCGATTGAGGGTTCGTCTGACTCACTGACAGGAGAGGTAACTATTTCCGTGGGAACTTCAACAGTGCTATTGGGCTTGACAACAAACAGCGAGCTCCCATCTGCCTTCTTTGCCTGTACAATTTTTAAAAGGACTTTGGAAATGACATTTTCCAGCTCCTTATATGTTCCTCTTTTCTCTAAGAAAGTTTTGAATTCTTCACACAGATACGTCGCCATGACATCACTCGGACCGGAGTTTGACGCCTGTCCTTGGGCAGGGAAGCCAGAGGCCCGGCTCAAAATCACCACGTCCTCCAAGGAATCGGTCCACTCTTCAGTCAGCTTTAAGCGCCGGAAGAGGTCACATTCTGACTCAGTAAGGTGATGAGCCATGAAGGACTCTCCAGGGCTGTTCGTTTGGAGATCTGATATTCCCGTGGCCTCCAAAAGGCTTTGACGGAACTCACAGATTCCAGGTGTTGTGAAACTCCACTGATGTATTCTAGATTTATTTTTCCGTTTAACTGTAACGTCAAGCGCAAACAGAGCGCGTGGTTTCTATTTCGTGATTTAACAATGCTCAGAAATCGAATGTCATTGTGAAACAATCACAGAAGCAGAACGCATACATCGTCAATATATTAAACACTGTTATAATAGCGCCATGGTAGGCCTATAAGGGCTATATCCATTTTGACATTCATACGACAGCTAGATTTTCCAAAAGGGACATGATAGTGGTCCAGTATTATCGGATATGTGGATATTATCGCACACAGCAACAAAACAAAGCACACCACTGCAACCCAAATAATAACCCAGTTAACTAAATATACAAATACACCCTGTACCTCACTTTCAAGCCTGTGACAGATACACAACACAATACATTAAGGTCTCGGTCATAGGCTATATTCTAGATGTAGCTATTTAGGGCTGCAGTATGAGCAGCTGCAGTTCTGAGAGGCTGCAGTAATGAAAGGCTGCAGTAGTTGGAGGTTGCAGTAGCCTACTTACAGACTCCAGTTCAGATTATTTGTTAAAAAAAAAAAAAAAAAAACTTGACACAAAAAAGTTTCACGTTTTGAAACTGCAGGCTGCAGTACTGAGAGGCTGTAGTAGTGAGCGGCTGCAGTAGTGAGAGGCTGCAGTACTGAGAGGCTGTAGTAGTGAGCGGCTGCAGTAGTGAGAGGCTGCAGTACTGAGAGGCTGCAGTAGTTAGAGGCTGCAGTTCCGATTTCTTTTTTCAAATTTTTTTTTTGAAATTTCATTTAAAAAAATGTCCACAAGAGGTGCACAATGTGTCCACACGAGGTCGCCATAAATTGAAGTAATTCGTTGATCATTGAAATGTATTAATACAACAACAGTGGTCGTATTGTGTGGTCGTATTGTTTCATCGTTGTGGCTGGCTTCAGATATTTAATGGCCTAACGCGTGTCTTAAAATGGGTAAGATGAGTATTTGTTACGATATTTGCAGAGCATTCCAGTTCCCATCTCGAATCTTACCGTAGGTGATGGTTAATTCACTCATCTCAGAGACTAGTCGTGTTTCTGTCCGCCCATTTAATTTGTAGCAACAAGTGACATGTAGGCCTGCCTGTATGCTACTCTGTATATCATTCTCATACAAATGTAAGTATATTTTTTAGTCATTTACATTTTGTGAAGGTAATGTAGAACTCATATAGAATGCTAGTCTTTAAGTGGCGGCAAGTTGTCTTCCTGTTCGCTTGGTTGAGGACTGGGTACAATGAAAGGACCACTAAGCAAGCTTCATGTGGATCCGATGCAAGTTGTAGTTCTTTCTGTTATAGACACGAAACTGCGATTCTAATGATAGGCTACTTACGTGAACTGTATTTATGGAATGGCGTATAGCCTAGCCTGTACGTGAAAGTAATGTCAGGAATATATTAACTATTGTGTTGCTGACGAGGATAAGGTGAGGCAATCTAAGCTTATGAATAGTCTTGTGTTCTGCTTGTTATTCAGTCTAACATTAAACGGTCATGTGGTCTTGTGTTTCATAAAATCTATGATATGCATCTAGTTACGTGAGTCATAGCTGGCTCCTTGCCATATTTTTGAAAAGCGCTTGAAACAAAGTAGCCGGCTCAACGTTGACTTGGTTACTTTTTCCAAAAGCTAAGAGACCATGCCACAGCCCAAAGTCAAGTTGGTGGTGACGGGAGATGATTTTGGGTATTGTCCGAAGAGGAACCAGGGTATAGTGGATTGTTTCCAAGCTGGGGGCATTTCCAATGTGTCATTATTGGTTAACGCCTCCGCGGCGGAGGAAGCCGGAGTTCTGGCCAAAAGGTAAATTGAAGCCACGTATCTAGCCATAGACTACTCGTTTTTTTGCTAATGTGTGACACATATATATATACTTTATCAAAAATATTGATATATCCCAGACTTTTGTTATACATGCCTAACTAAAAGGTCAACAGACGTTTCAACTTTAATGTTGGTTAGGTGGCACTTACAAATCTTCAAATTCTTAACATAAATACGATTGCTTAACTGTAACTTGACGTACAATAACCAGCTTTTGTTGATCTTTTGTGATATCTACGTAGCAGTCCTGACTCTCACAGTATTCCTCACTGCAGACACCACATTCCCATCGGTCTCCACGCCAACCTCTCTGAAGGAGTGCCAGTTTGCCAGAGTCTCAAGCAGAGATCCTCCACCCTTCTGAACCAGGAAGGCTTTTTCCTTGGAAAGATGGGCTTCCGCAAAGCACTACAGAATGGCCATCTGAACATGGCAGAGGTGACTTGATTTTCATCATTATTGTTAACATTGACAACCAAATGGCAACTAAGCAGACTTTACATAGCTGTTTTGAGGTGTAGCTCTACTGTGTTCCCTGAAGGAGGAAGAGCTTCTACACAGGTTCTGCTGTTCTCCTTTCGAAGGTGTAGTTACTCTGTGAGGTGGTGTTGTCTTACATCTGGGAGTATACACATATGGCAGGTGTTTATAACTATGCCTCTGGCAGTTTCTCACTTCTCTGTTTGTGTGCCTGTGTCTGTATGTGTGTGTGCCTGTGTCTAGGTGGAGCTGGAACTCAGGGCACAGGTGAGGCTGTTCGAGGAGCTGATTGGTCACCTGCCGTGTCACATGGACGGCCACCAGCATGTGCATGTGCTACCAGGTATGCTGTGTGTCTGTGGGCTCAGAAACACCATGTAGGCTGTGTGTCTGTGGGCTCAGAAACACCAGGTATGCTGTGTGTCTGTGGACTCAGAAACACCATGTAGGCTGTGTGTCTGTGGGCTCAGAAACACCATGTAGGCTGTGTGTCTGTGGGCTCATAAACACCATGTAGGCTGTGTGTCTGTGGGCTCAGAAACACCATGTAGGCTGTGTGTCTGTGGGCTCATAAACACCATTTATGCTGTGTGTCTGTGGGCTTCATGCATAAATAGCTTATAGAAGTTAGCTGGCCCACTTATGTATGATGCTTCTGTGAGATGCCTCACTATGGTGTGCCCTTAGATAATGTGACGCCGGCTCTTAACTTCCTATCTGCCTCACTCAGTATCGCTCTGTTGACCCTGAGTCAGGCCAAACAGACACATGATCACACGTCTGACCACATGTCTGGGTTGGGCTGATTCACATGCTGTATTGTGACAATTAAATTAGCATTTTCTTTTATTTATATTACTCTGGGGTTTTTTGGCCAATGCAGGGGAATTGTGCAAAACGTTTGTTGGATGATATTTACTGTGTATTGTCCATAAAACATGGTACTGGTTATTGGTTTAAGATGAGGTAGAACCTAATTATATATTTTGGGTTTATTCTTACCACTCTATTATTGGTGTTTTAGTAAATATAATACTTGCTTAGGTATTGCATGGTATGTTTGTTGTGTTCATGCTGCAGACAAAGCTTCTGGAGTGTACTGAGCATGTGTTGGTGACCAGGCTGCCTCCATCTGGAGGACAGACTGCCAGCAGAGAACTGTCTGTCTGACCAGTACAGATCCATTAAACAGAACTTAATCAGCCAAAGACATGAACCGTGTGTGTGTGTGTGTTCCAGAGGTGCGGGAGGTATTTGCACAGGTGCTGTCTGATTTTGGGATCCTGTACACACGTGTTCCTGTGGAGGCAGGCCTGCATGCATGTTCCTGGCTGAGCCCGCCTCTCCAAGACTTCTACACTCAGGTTGAGAAGGATGCACAGGAGGCTGCTCCCGTGTTCCGTCGCCACGGCATCAGGTGTGTGTGTGTAAACCAATTTGTCAGAAACGCCCCTTCTTGTAGAGGTTTTTACCACAGAGCCTTACCCAGCCTACCTGACCCTGTGACCCCGGCTTCCCAGGTGGCCTGACGTGTACCTGGGTCTTACCACCATGGGCCAGAACATGTCCCTCCCCAACCTCAAACGGGCCCTGGGCTACGCCATGGAGGGGCATCTCTCACCCCCTGTAGGACATGGGGGCGTGGCCTCCTCCTCCTCCCTCTTCTCTGCGGCCCAGCGGGCCCCGCTGACGGCTGAACTCATGGTGCATCCTGGGTACCCCAGCCGCCCGCAGGAGGGAGGCTGTGGGCAGGGCCCCGACGAATTCTCCTGCTCGGCTGAGCGGCAGCTGGAGCTGAGCGCCCTGACCCAGCCACTGCTCCTGGACTTCTACTCCCAGGAGAGGATCCAGCTGTGTGCCTTCAAGGACCTGTGACCTCCCACAGGCCCACACCTGACCTCCAGCCCCACCCGCCTCTATGCACCAAACTTGACTTGATTCCGTCCCCTGATGAAGATGTTTATGGAGGCATCAGTTGATAGAGTGTAATCAGGAAGGAGTAAGTTAGGTCCAGTAGGATAGCACTAGTTCCACTCTAGCCTTCCCCAGTTCTCAGGAACTAGGGATTGGGTTAGAGGGATTGACACATTTACCTGAGCTAATCTCTTTAGGCCCCTGGGATTAAATAGATTAAGGCAGATTGGACTCTGCCTGCAGGCTCATTTTTAGCACAGCACCATGTTCCAGTAGGCACACAGGCTGTACACAGGCTGCACACAGGCTGCACACAGGCTGCGCACAGGCTGCGCACAGGCTGCGCACAGGCTGCGCACAGGCTGCACACAGGCTGTACACAGGCTGCACACAGGCTGCACACGCTTGTCACATAGCACACGGGCTGAATCTCTGGGGTTTATTTCCTGCATCTTGAAATAATCTCATCCCCTCCTGTTTGGCACCACCATACATTTTAAACATGAAGGAAAGTAAAATGACAGGAATCTAGACAGGATGACCTTTCTGAGATCAGTGATGTCAAATCAAGGGATAAAGCCAGTGGCGGTTTATTTGAATTTGACCTACACTTCAATGTCATGTGTCGCTCAAAGAAGTAAGGAAGCAGTTTGACAGTGGATAACTGGGCGACCATAGCCATGACAATAAGTTCATCACTAAATCTTTAGTGTTTTTAAGGCACAATACAGGCACAGTCTCTTTAGATTGATTTAGCGCAACAGTTGTTTCATCTCAGGTGAGTACAAATGAGCACCAAACAACCAAACAAAACCTCAGTTATCTGCACATCTTGATGTCATCCAGAAGTTCAACTGCCAAAGTTACACATTCTGGTTATAACTTATATTTTAACCCTAATTTTAATATGACGTCCTATATTGTAACGGAGTGAGAACCGTGAAACTCACTCCTCAGGTATGTAAGAGGCCCCCCGTGTCAAAGAAGAGATAGCTTTTCTTTGGCATAGTTGGTAGTGGTCACGCTTGGCAAGTCGGAGGCTGAGCGTTCAAATCCCGTGAGTGGCAAACTACCTTGTCAGACGGAGCGTGGCTACAGCTCTTACAGACCCATCACATATGTTTACATAACCATGCATTAACACTGATTTGAATAATTCTCTTATATTTTATAAAAGATTGTGTGACAGGAGTATTTATAGAATATCAGTTGTAGCCATATGTTTGTTGTAGCCGAGTTTGTATTAAATGCAAAACTGGAAGAACTTATAATAATGTTAATAAATGTTACAAGTCGAAAGCCTCAATGATTGTCTTATGTAATACATTGTCATTTTAGCAGACGCTCTTATCCACACCGTCTGCTAATATGTAAAACATGTTCAGAAAGGATTGTTGTTTAAGGATTCACAAGACTAAACCTAATGGATAATGTTTGGTGAAGTCCACTCAAAACTACACTGCCACTGCACAGCAAACTACCAGCAAAACAACTACAGTTTACTGTACAAAGGTATCAGAAGATGTGTTTATGAGCCAAACAGACCTGATAACAGCTTCTGACATGGGCATGAAGGAGAAGCCTTGGACAGATAAGCAGCAGTAATGATGACTCAGGGCCAGGCTGTGGACAGGCAGGGCCAGGCTGGGGACAGGCTGGGGACAGGCAGGGCCAGGCTGGGGACAGGCAGGACCAGGCTGTGTACAGGCAGGACCAGGCTGTGTACAGGCAGGGCCAGGCAGGGCCAGGCTGGGGACAGGCTGGGCCAGGCTGGGGACAGGCTGGGCCAGGCTGGGGACAGGCAGGGCCAGGCTGGGGACAGGCAGGGCCAGGCTGGTCCAGGCTGTGGACAGGCAGGACCAGGCAGGACCAGGCTGTGTACAGGCAGGGCCAGACAGGGGCAGGCTGTGGACAGGAAGGGAATTATAGCGTGGCACGTTTATTAAGTAAATGTTAACTATTTAACGAAATGGGGCTATCTCATGTTCAGTGACCTGTGCACTTTAGTGAAGCTCCCTCTTGGAACTCGTTCTGGATACAAGCTGCTAAATGCATAAATGTAAATGTTATCACCACTATGAACCAACCGTCAACTCATATTTTGTTACGGGAAGATGGCAGATATCCTGTCTGGTGTCCCCTCTGTCCAAATGGATCTGAAAGCATGACTGGTATAAGCAAAGGCTTTTACAGAAAACTCTTTGCTTAGGGCATCTTGAATCTTAGAAGGTTGTGTGGCGTGTTTAATGTTGCCCCACCTAGTGGTGGACTTTTACATCACAAACGTGAGGCAGCATGTCATCTTAGAGCAGTGGTCTACAACCCCGCTGTCCTGAATGTTTTAGACGTTTCCCCTCTTCCAACAAACCTGATTCAAATGAATGGGTAGTTATCAAGTTTTGCAGAAGCCTGATAATGACCCCTTCATTTGAATCAAGTGTGTTGGAAGAGGGAAACATCTAACATACAGAACAGTGGGTCTTTAAGACCAGGGTAGAAGACCATATGATCTAAGATGACTTCATTACATCTTTCCTAAGATTTGGGGTAGTCATTGAGAACCAAACCACACCTCTCTCAAGCTAAATCTTCCATTACATGTGTGTATGATATAAACACATACTTGCTGTGTTTGAACTGTCTCTCAAATATTTTTTGAGGGACTGATTTGACATAAAAGCTTTTCCAGCCCATTCACACATCAAACATGACCATCACAACCACCTAGACAGTGAGGCCAAATGGTAAGCCATCTTTATTAGGAAATATTGGCCCAAGTCATACAGCTCTTACACTGGCCTTCTGGCCACATCCCCACCAACCATGCCTGTGGGCAGCCCCCCCAGTAGGCCCAGGGGCTTGTGGAAGGATCTGCAGGGAACCTTTACCATGGTTCTCCTCTGACAAATCATTAGGCAAGTCCCTTTTGTAGGGGCATCAAGCGAAGAAGCCTACCACTAACTATACCCCTGTAGCAAGGTGTTAAGAGGTCCAATTGAATGCTATGGATGTGTTGTGACACCAGGTGCATAACTTAAACGGGCAGCCTGGATGGCAGACAACAGGATCTACTCGCCTTTCCACTTCCTGCTTTGTTGGCAGCAAGCAAATGTGAAGAGCCAATAGTTTGTACGTTGTTTAGTGAACAAACGATTGCCTTTGATCCCTGGGTCTTGTAGTTTTAGGGACCCAAACCAGGAAGAAGCCTCACAGAATGTAAATATTTTTTTTTTCTCCAAAACATAGCTAATCAGCAGTAAGATAATCTAATATAAGAACCTGATTCGAATTAGTGTAAGCGGTTACAAGGGCTTATCTGTTTTCAACAGATGAAGCCTTTTGTCAAATGGAGTGTCATGTCTTAAATCAATCACACAAGGTTTGTAGGCTTCCTTTTCAATCTTTTATGAAACAATGTAATTGATAACAGAGTTGGTGTATAGGCTGCCATTTTGAGTCTGGTCTAGATGGGTAACGAACTACAGGGAGGGAGGGCTTGTTCCAGAGAATACAGTGCAACTTCAGAAGCAGAGAAGTAGTCAGAACAGGAAAAGAAACATTGCACCACACACCTCCTGGTCCTAGATCTCTAGAGGGCTGTCTTCTGGTTTTCAGTAAGACATTTTCTTTCTGGGTGTGACAGAGCATGTCAGATGAAACTAGAGGGAAAATGAATATCAGGGTTTCAACTTGACCCTCTGTGAGAAAACTCATCAAAGAAGATGGACTACCGAGCTGTGGTTCTTCCTTTTAACCTCTTTTCAAACTAAAACATTGTATATCTGCATTTTCCTTCTATATATCTTTTAATGCCTAGTGCGCCATCTTACACAAAGTCCTCTAACCACTTTTTTCATGTTTTTTTTTTTTTTTTTGATTTAAGAAAATAGTAGAAAGTAAGTAACAGCCTCAAGCTATGTGTCACCAGGAGGAGGAACCTGTCTGATCCACAGAGAGTCCTGGAGGAGGGGAGGCTGAGGCTAACTTGGCCACGCTCAGAGGGGCTGCTCCTGGGCTGCTGGGGGGCTGCTGGGGGGCTGGCTGGGGAGCATGTGAGTGTGAGGGAAGGACAGGGAGAAGTGTGGGGGGACAGGAGTGGAGAGAGGGAGGAAAGGATGTTGGAGAAAGATATTTGCTTGGGCAGGTGAGTGAGAGGGAAACAGAGAGATCAGAGGGCTAGACACTCGTCATGTGATCAGTCCATTGGCCGTTTCTCGCCATGTTTCTTTGTAAACTCTTCTGCGTTCTTAAAGAATTTTTTACGGTCCTTTGAGTACTCCTCAGCTAGGTCGGCCCTGAGGGGGTGTTCCGGCTGAGGGTCGTTGACCAGGGCGATGAGGGACTGGATGACTAACGAAGAAAAATGAAATACAAAAGGAAGATAAGTTAAGTCAGTCAAATTAGGCTGAAGTGATACCCCTTTTTCAGAAGGAGGCTCGTAAAATTAAACTGTTTTTGCTATGAGGGCAACAAACAACGCAGTGACATATTCTTTGGTGTTTATTCACCAGAGACTAAGTGCACTACCCTTCGCTCTGGTCGGGAACAGCTTCAAGGCCATCCTACAGCCTGCTCATAACTGGTTTATTCCAATTTTATGGGACTACTAAAATAATGTGCCCTTGTTTTTCTACTTCCAATATCATGGAAATGATGGAGATTCATATATTTGATGTGACACTTTTGGCCACAGAACAACTTCAAGTGACAAAACCGTGCACATATATATATATATATATTTTTTTTTACTTTATTCTTTGTGTGGCATTGAGTGATAAGTCTGGCCACCCCTGCCCTCTATATCAACACTGTCTATGGACCATTTAAGCTAGTGTGGACAGAAAAGACTCCTCTTATTTCGCTTGCTCACCTTGATCAGTTTTGGTGGCTGGCTTCCAGTTTTCTGCACTGATGACAGGCAAGCACACCTGTCCTTTCTCGTCGATGTTGGGGTGGTAGATCTTTGTCTTGAAAGTGATCTTGGGGGGCTTGAAGGGGTACTCGGCAGGAAAGATGATTTCGATCCTGAACGCTCCTTTGTCATAAGGAGGGTTGTCCTGTAATGAGGAAGTGTACACAATAAACCATGGTTAATAAGTACCGCAAATGACACCTGCAAAATGTCTGCCGAGGTAATGAAATCATCTAGTCATGGCAGTTTGCCCCTCATTTTCAAACTACTACGACTTCACTTACAGGGACAATAAGGCCTTGCCATGTCAATATGTTTGATTCGTCAACTTGAATGTTTCTGAAGTTTTTCATTCCAGACTTGCGAATCTCGTCAAGTTCCTGAGGGAGGATGACAAGAAAAAAAATACAATTAACATCTCAATACGAAAAATCTGCTTGTTTAAATGGAAGTGTTTGCTTGTTTAAAAGGCGATTTTCAAGGGGGCCAAGAAAGGCATTAGCATCAAATCAATATGAGCCAATGAGGCTAGCTTGTTAAATAATAGAGATGGACTGTGTCATGTTTAAGTTGGATAAGAAAAAATATGAAAACAGACTTTCAATTAAACTGTTGACTTAATGTTGGGCTACTATTAATAACATTTGTTAGCGACGACATCATCGATATTGCGGATTTAGTTCATGTTTCGGTTTTGATTACACGAAAACGATACTAGCACGTTAGCTTGCTAGCTAACGTTCGCTTGAATGATGTCAAGTTTCAGGTCCACACCCAGATATTAGCGAAATTGTGACGGATAGCTATATTATAATGAAGTCCAACTAAAGCGGACCAAAACGTGTCCCACAAAAACAAAAACGGGTAGTTAACAAACAAACTAGGTAGCTAATGTTAACTGGTAGTTAGCGTGCTAAGAATTTGGGCATGATTTGACTAAAGATATGACAGTACTTCCTGTCAATAATTATGACCTGGCTCAGTGAAATGGCTCGCTAAAGCGTTAGCGTTACATGGTTAGTTTTGAAACATCTAGCTAATCGTTTGGCTAACGTGGTATGGATAGCCTGATTAGCGAAAGTGGTTTGTTTGAATACGTGAAACCAGCTAGTTAACCTTGCTAGCTACTCCCCATCTTTATTTCGGACAGCCTAGTCATCCGAAAGTACGGTTTATTTACCACAACGGTTGTTTACCTAGCTAGCCACACTACAGGTTAGATATAGCTAAAAGAGAGTAACGTTCGTTATTACATCATGAGTTTTCAGTTTTACACTACTGCCTTCCTTTGTGTTAAATTTCAGTTAACAACGTCGCAGGCTAACTAGCTAGCTGGCCAATTACTTCCCTGATCCTGAAAACCGGTCTATCAATCTCTGGCCTAAATTGCCGGTGCTTCCCTGCCTAAATATTTAGCTAACGGCGTAAGCTAGCGAGATGGCTAAAGAGTGACTTCTCGCTTTTAGCGGGTTGGTTTTTCAACACGTTTGGTCGACCACACATTCAGAGGACAATACATGTCTCAATTAAGTTGCGTTGTGTGATCTGCGAATACATTATTATCCCATTAAGCCCCCAATGGTTACATACATATGAAAAAAGGGATATCAGAAGATTTACCTTGTGCAGCCTCCTGCTCGCCGCCATCTTGAATGTTCTGTGTGTTCCCAGAATACAGTGCGGCAACAGGATGACTGACTGGAAGAGACGGGTGGGTTCCACTCACAGACGTAGTTCTACATAGTAGGGAAAGAAGCGTAAACAAAGTGATACAAATTATATACACTATCAAGCAGTCAGTAAACAATACACCAAAAAATAGAAAACACATTTTTACGTAATCTCAAAATAAATTTCATATTTATCCGTCATTGTCTTTTGATGAACAAAAACATGTTCTATCATAGTAGCTCAAAATTGATCAGAAATGACTACTCTGCTTTGCTCTTTGCAATTGTTTTGTTCTTTCTCCTCCTTGTACCCCTATACAGTACTGTACCCTGCATCTCACTACTCACAACTCACTCTTGTTCTTTGTTGATATGAACCTGCAACCAGTCAAAATCTATTGAGCAGTCAGTACTGTTACTGTAACAAATGGAAAGCACAATGTTCAGGGCCATACAATTTGTTCATTGTACAGTATACAGCCTACAATGCACTGTACTACAGTATACAATACTGAAAGGGACAAAAACAAAGGAGTAAACACGTGATCAATGTGCTTCTTCTTGTCTTTGGGCTGGGTTAGGCCAGAGCACTTTGTCGACATCACAAGCAATATTTTCCCACCTTAAACAACCTGTTTGCTCTCTGAACTGGCTTATATTGGTTGTGTCACATAATTTGAAACAAGTTAAATCAAATTTTAGTGGTTGTGTTTAGTCAATGACATGTTTTCTCTATTTGTATTTGATTGTTGCCATTTGTGTTTACCAGTATGGATGACATGTGCATTAGAGTGCAGAATGTGTTTTAAAAATGAGAATGTGTTTAGAGTTTTGCTGAACAGTCTAAGTGAGATCTGCAAATTGTGTTTTACCATGTGAAATGGTTTAATGTATTGACAACAGACAGGCACAATTAGCTACATGAGTTCAGGCAACTTAGAACTTTGTTCAGCCAATGGGTTTTAGTGTTTTAGCAATTGAGAAAAACTGTAAAAACGACGTTTTAGGTAGTCAGCTATGTTTTGTTAAAATAATCAAAGGAAAATAAATTCAAATGTTCACCACAGCCCCTTTTCTGATGCACAAACAAACAAGGTTGATGTTCACGATGACGGAAGAAGGCTGCAGATTAACTTCCAGTTGTACATTCTCAGTTATAAAAAGAGAAATTAGACAGACACAAAGATGATGGAAAAATATCATAACATTGAGAAGGTTATAGTTGTATGTGGTTTTGTTTTCTAGTCCAAATAGTGTCGCTATATCACGCACAGCCTACCTTTTTCTCTTGAGAAAGAGTACCTGTACCAAGCAGACAATAAGGTAGCCAACTATTCAAACACTATTGTCATGTGATTGCTACTTTTTTTTATGAGTAGAATGAACTCTGAATCTCTCACAAGCCGTTTTATGCTTCATGTTTATAACAAAAAAGTATGAATTGTGCCCAAGGAATGTGCAATTGTAGGCTGTATTAGACAACAGTTTACATTTAGTCATCTTAGCAGACGCTCTTATCCAGAGCAACTTACAGTAAATACAGGGACATTCCCCCCGAGGCAAGTAGGGTGAAGTGCCTTGCCCAAGGATACAACATCATTTGACACGGCCGGGAATCAAACCAGCGACCTTCTGATTACAAGCCCGATTCTCTAACCGCTCAGCCACCTGACTCCAACAAACCAACCATAAATATAATCCGAGGAGTAGAATAAGGGCTAAATTTGAAGTTTAACAAAACAATTGTTAAAATGAACTCTGATACAAGTCTTATCTGAAGTATTGTTCTCTTAAAGTGACCACTGGGTGGCAGCGGTGGTCTTAGGCTTCAACACAGCAACAACAGTGGAATGGTCACTGTCATTAAAATGGATTAGGTGTATGCCTGTTGTGGCTGCCTGCTACAAACCTCCATAACCTTCTATTTAGACAAGCGTAATCTAGACAACAACTGTTGTACCGATAGAAAATAGAACCAAAATTTTTTTTTTGGGGGGGGGGTTAGGATGACCCTAACCCTCGTAAAACACACAGACATGTCATTTTGAGTGGGAGTCAAACAGCAGTTGGCCTCAGTTTATTTATTTTATTTATTTATTTAAAGAAACAGGGACAGCGTACAATAAACATTAACCTCAAGAGGAGAGATGCATAGTACCAGGCTTTAGCTCAAGAGCTAATTTTCACCCGTAGTCTCTGGGCAGGCTGATCTTAACTAAAATACATAATACATCATACATACATGAATAGTGACATTTACATTGACCAAGTAAATTATATAAAAAAGGTCATATTCACACCTTTCATGTACTCAAATCTACTCTTTTAGACCTCAGAACACACACTTACACATACACACACACATACATATATCCAGTCACATGTGGGTAGTTCAAACTTTCGTTTTCCTGAAATTTGGCACTCAGTTGTTACTCTCCCGAGCGTAAAGAACAGATTACTGGAAGTGCTTGATAATACAATAGGCAAAAATAAACAAAGAAAAAAAAACACAGTTCATTAAGCACATTTCGTCATCACTGCATGTCAAACAACAAAGTTCCGAGAAAATCAACTCAACACATTTGTACATATGTATTTCTTTGAATGTACCTGTATATCTAATTCACATACACATAATACACATACACACACTCACAGACACAGACGCACACACACACACACACTCACAGACACAGACGCACACACACACACACGCTCACAGACACAGACGCACACACACACACTCACAGACACAGACGCACACACACACACTCACAGACACAGACGCACACACACACACACACACTCACAGACACAGACGCACACACATACATGCTTGAGAAAACATGCCCTCTCTCGTCCCCCCAGGGAGTGATGTCATCTTGTTCCAGGATGCTGTCTTCCTGGCAGTGTGGTAGGTGGGGTAGGTTGACAATGATGTTCAGACTTGTGCAATAAAGTCGGTACCCAGACCGTGTTACGTAGTGTAAAAAGTTATTGTAAATATATTACATGCCTGGTTGAAAAATGATTGTTCATGCTAAAGCATTTACTGTAGAGCCATTTCAAATCTCATAAAAAGTGTGTGTGCGTGTGGTGTGGAGGGACTTGTATTACTGGAAATGGGGCCGTTTCAATACTCCAGCATGGAATTCAAGCTGTAATTTTCACTATTTAAAACAAGGTTTATGTCTGTATAAGTATTTATGTGAGCTAAATAATAGACATCATTTGGGCTGAAAGTCTCTATCAACAGTTCATGTCCTGCTGAAAGGACTTGCAGACAAGGGTCTTTGTGATTTGAAGCGATTAATCATAATGTTTGTAAGCTTGTACTTAAAGGTGATCGGAAACAAGCCCAGCTACAGAACATCAAGCACACCGAGATTCTTAATCTTGTCTTTGTGTCTAAATCTCACAGTTGAAGCCAGCTCTGCAACATTAGCCACCAAACATTCAGAACCAAACGATCTCCCTCCCTGTGCCACTTCTCTCCTGTTGCAGTTGAAGCTTCAGGCCGTGTCTGGTCTGCTCTGGTCTGCTCTGGCTTGCTCTGGTCTGCTCTGGTCTGCTCTGCTCTGACCTGCTCTGACCTGGTCTGATCTGATCTGACCTGGTCTGGTCTGCTCTGGTCTGGCCTGGTCTGCTCTGGCCTGGTCTGGTCTGCTCTGGTCTGGTCTCTTCTGGTCTGGTCTCTGACAGAGCTTTTAACCCAAATAAAAAACATGTATACACATATGCAAAACAATTTAAACTACAATTAGCAGAATGCAAAACAGGTAGAATTTAGCTGGTTTCCACTGTGTCTGGGTCTTTGAAGATAGGCCTGTGTTGTTGAAGGAAATATTAAGGACAACTAGCAGCATGTTTGTCAGGTAAGGATTTCATTTCACTTATCAGACAGTACTAACGTCTTACTCAGAATACTCAAATGAATACTACATTGCATCAACAACACCTCCATGACAGCAGTCAGATAATGTTTCTGTATTAGCTAATCAGCCACACTGTGCAGTGGACATGGTTCTCTGGTTCCTGTTTCCTGAGAGAATACATCGAAATGGGGAAGAATCGCTTCCCTATAAACTTAAGAAGGGAAATTACATTTGTTGTGATGAATAGTTTGGCACCTTTAGAGGCACCTTCACATCAAATGATGGACACACAACTCAAGACAACAGCAGAAGGGAAAAATGTCACCTTTGGGAAAATCTTTAACATTTTCAGTAGTGCTGCGAAATATGGAAGATAAAGATCTGTCATGGACCTATGTGAAAGATACTTGTCTCAAGCATCACACAACCAAGAATGCAGCTTCCATTTTTATAGAGCCAAAACAATCCAATGTATGTACAGTGCTTTCACCTTCTCACTCTCCGTGAATGTTTAATCAGATACGAGGTCAAAGAAAAAAAAGGAGAAACGTGTTGAAACAAGACATCGAGAAGAAGGTGGAAAATTGAGATGTTGGGGTGGAGAGGTGGGGGTGGAGAGGTGGGGGTGGAGGTAATTGTTTTAGTTTACGAGATGCAGGAGGTGGAGTCTCACCTATTTCGGATAAGAATGAAAGTGAAAGTCCAGGTGTGTGTATATAAACACCTGAGCATCCTCACTTGGGCTCACATCATCTTCCTTAAACAAACATACCTTCACCTGAAACATCTACACCCTCGAGCTCACCATGGCATCTGGACTGGCGTTCCTCCTCCTCGCTGCGATCGTCTGCATGAGTTACACAGCAGGTAAGACAAACACCTCACACTTCAGGTAGACCATAGCTAATGCTGAAACTAGTTGAGGGGATTTTATGTTTTCGTTGTGGGATAAATATTACCCACATTTCAGTATGAAACAGTTTGAGTATTAGCATGTCCCATAACTCATGACCACAGGAAATCTCTAGGAAGTCCAGTCCAAGCAACTGTTCCAGTGATGGAGGATTTCTTGTAAACGGGTGTTATTCCCCGTGTTTCTAAACTCCATTTGGCACACAGAGGTCCTGTGTCTTACGAGCAACTGTAAATCAACTGGAGGAGAATAGCTTGAAATGTCATGTTGTTTTCTCTCTCTCTCTCTCTCTCTCTCTCTCTCTCTCTCTCTCTCTCTCTCTCTCTCTCTCTCTCTCTCTGTCTCTCTCTCTCTCTCTCTCTCTCTCTCTCTCTCTCTCTCTCTCTCTCTCTCCTCCTCCTCCTCCTCCTCCTCCTCCTCCTTGTCCCCCTCCTCCTCCTCCTCCTCCACCTCCTCCTCCTCCTGGTCACAGTGGTGTCTTGTCTCCATCCGTCCCTAATCATATCTAACCCTCCTGTCTCCCCAGCTTTCTCTGACGTGCCTGTGGACTGCTGTCTGACCACCACAGACATCCCCTTCAATCGTCGCATCAGGGTCCAGGCCTACCTGCTCCAGACTACAGACAAGGGCTGTCAGATCGATGCCACTGTGTGAGTGCCAATCCATGCAAACCGAAAATCCCGCTTCATAGGAAATTCATGTTATTTACATGCGGCCTGGTCTCAGGTTCAAATCTCCCTCCACTGTACGTCGCTTTAGATTATGAATAATAATAATAATAATAAGCGGACGCAGTATTAAAGATTCTGCTAAATAAATATGTTATCATTTCCCACCGCAGTAAATTCCTTGTTTTTGTACACTTACTTGACGATTAAACTTTATTCTGATTCTGATTATTATCTGTTTTGGGGCGTTTCCAGGTTCATCACAAAGAATGGTCTGAGACTGTGCACCCCTCACCCCAGCCAGAGCAGGTGGGTGGCAGGCTACATCTCCCTCGTGGACCGGAGACATCAGGGGGCTTCTGCAGCTCAACATGACAGGTAAACATCAACATCTACTGATTCTTAACAAACACTGCTGGGATTGCAATCCGTTCATCAGTTCCTTCTTCTCATTGGAACTACCTGTTGTTATTTATTCTACTTGAGTAGTTAAACTTATCTTCTGATTTGCCCAATTTTGAGGTGTTTTATTTATGCCTGTCTTCCTGTTTTCCAGAACCTGAACAGAACTGGTTTAAACACAGGAGGAGAGGAGAGCAGGGAGGGGAGCATCAGAACAAGTTCATCCATCAGGAACCCCTTGACGATTGAAGATTTCAAATCATTTCACCTTTATCATGACAGTGAATTCATATAGGTTGCAAAAGTTATATGGTAAACAAGGTTTTAGAATATGGTTTTATGCCGAAATCTTTTTTTTTCTGGTTTGCTAGTTTGCACTTGGCCATGTCAATATACAAGCATGAGTACTTTGTTGTTCTTTTTTATTCACCAATGATAAGCTTTGTTTTTGTATAGTTGCACTATATGTGCAGGGAGTCAGGTGGTTGAGCGGTTAGGGAAGCGGGCTAGTAATCTGAAGGTTGCCAGTTCGATTCTCCGGCTGTGCAAAATGACGTTGTGTCCTTGGGCAAGGCACTTCACCCTACTTGCCTCGGGGAGAATGTCCCTGTACTTACTGTAAGTCGCTCTGGATAAGAGCGTCTGCTAAATGTAAATGTAACTATACAATTAGTAATATTGTAATATGTGTTTATGTAAAGCATTCAAAATGTACATTTCAAGTAACTTTGGACATAAAATGTCATTATCAAATCTATAATTTCTGTGTTTCTGCTCTCTATATGACCCACTCACACTACATCATCAGCACATTACTGAACTGCCACATTTTGTCACATTATTCAGAATAATCACATAATAAAAACATAATTATATTGATACACTCATTTAGTTTGATATTTTCAGGATTCTTTAGACAAGAACAAATTAATAAAATGTAAAATGTGACAAACATTGCACGAGACACAATAAAAAGTCAGAAACAGGTTAATCAGGCATGTGCTACCTCACGTTTGCACGCTACTGCACGTTTCACAAACAGTACACTGTCTCACATGCTTGAAAGCTTTTGAACCCCTTTCTAAACTACAACTCTACAAGAAGAAAAATGAAAAAGAAAAAAACTTGTTAAATAATTCCTACATTCACAGGAATAAATAATTTGAACAGGCACATCTAGGCCTAGACACACAAAATCTAATCTCCTATTACCATTTAAACTAAATATTTCACAATTTCCCTTTCCCCCTAAAGTCCAATAAGCACTTTCACGCACATCACCTTACCATGAAGGGTGCATGTGTTTCTCATCAGTTATGGACCAGACTTGTTCCAGTCCCCAGGGCTTTGTCCTTAAGGGATGTGAAGGTCATTCTGCATCCTGTAGAGGTCAGTACAGCTGAGGTCAGGGTCGGAGACCATCACATTCCTGTTTCTGTCTCACAGTCACTCTCACTGTGGAGTTTGACATTACACTGTGGCCTGGTGCCAACAAATTCTGCTCAGTAGCAGAGTGTCTGGTTTGTCCTCTTCTCGTTCTGTTTCCAAAAAGAGCAGCAAGGTCAGCAAGATCAGGGGAATTCTGACTGTGGCTGAGGAGAAACACATCAGAAAACCATTTCCATGAAAACGAAACTTTAGTTGTAAGGCAAACACACACCTCTGTGGTCAAATCTGATTCATTATATGCTGTTACAGTCTATCTTGATAGATGCAAATAGTGAATGTGTATATATTCATATTACTCCTGATAAGAAAACAAGTTATATTTCAACTACTGACTAAAAAGGCATTGCTATTCTCATCAAAGGGATGAATGCTGTGGGTTTTCACTGTGTACTACAAAAGGTTTCCATTGATATGAAAACTTTTTCTCACTAAAGAGGTGCTTCCTATTGAGATTTCTGAAACCTCAAGACTGGATAACCGACTGTAATAATGACTAATAATGAAGTGTATCGCTGACTTTCCTGCGTGCCATCACAAGACGTTTCACATACTCTCACAAACACACTTCTTGACTCTTGAGTAATATTTTTTTAGGGAACATAAATACGATATGGGCTCTGCACAGCAAGATAACTTCCTGATTTGATGCTCCTTCCAAAGAAAATATGAATTGACTGTGCTCAAAAACCATGCACACTGTAAAACAATACCACACACTCGAGGAACTTTTTTATGTCATTTGCACACAAAAAATATAGAAATCAAATACCAGATAGAAGGATTTAATCTCTGAATGAAACAAACAAATCTATCTTTCATGACTTCTACGACCATTGCTGAATGCTAAGAACATGATAAATAGTTTTACATGCAAACATGTCGGTAAAGAATCTAATGATGAAATAACTTATCTAAAAAAACTAACAAACAACAAAGATGGAATTCCCCCAGTTGTTTTGTCCTAAGGGAAGTAAATAGGTATCCAATGTCTGAGGGGGGTGAGTCAAACTGAAACCTAGACCACATATAAAGTGTGTGTGTGAGGGGAGTCCGAAGCAGAGTCCAGCAGCATCACCAAGCTCAGACAACCAAGGACACACACTCAAGTGAGCAGAGGTCACTGTTGTGCCGTTGTAGAAGGAAAGACGTCTTCTTACCCACAAACAGTAACTGAAATCTCTCTTTACAGGTTATCAGTTACTAGTCATGGCTGCTGTGTACAAACTCCTATTCTGTGGCCTCCTCTTCTGCTTCCTAACTGGTGAGTGTTGATGTCAAACATGGGTACTTTATGTGGTACACTGCATTGCGTTGTCAAATGTAATGATGATAATCTTGTAATTATGTCAAACTGTGAAATGATAGTTGATTGAAATTATACTGTTTGAAGTATCATACTGTTTGAACAACCATGCATGAATGAGGATGCAGATCAGGAGGCAGATCAGACAGACAGGCAGACAGGCAGGCAGGCAGGCAGGCAGGCAGGCAGACAGGCAGGCAGGCAGGCAGGCAGACAGGCAGGCAGGCAGGCAGGCAGGCAGGCAGGCAAACAAGACAGATTTAGTTTTGTCACTATTCAGTAATATTCTGTGTGTGGGCATTACAAAGTGATTATGTGTATGTGTATATGTATGTATGTGTGTGCTTGTAGATGTGTGTGGGTGTGTTATGTAACAATCCGTGGTGCAACTCACTGCAGTGTTATAAAGGTTACAGGTTAACTCCAGTGTTCTGGGAAAGCCCCAGACAGACTGAATGCATTATTGATTCTTTTCTGTTCTGTCAACATGAACATGATCGCTTAGTACCTCACTACAACTCCACTGCAGTTAAGCGTTTATGAAATATGTATGTACATGTGTAATAATGTCTGTCCATAATGCCTGTGTGTTATCCTCCACTTTGTGTGTGTTTGAGAGTTTGTCTGTGTGAGTGTGTGTGCCAACAGATTAGGCAGAGGGAGTATTGCATATCTAGTTTTAGTAAACAACACAGTTCTCAGTCACGTCATGTGTCAGGATTGGGACACCCAACACAAGAGATTCAGTTCCTTTCACTGTGAGTGCTGACAGTCTTTTGTTGCAGGTGAACAAACCGAGTGCGAGGTGTGACCCTTCACTAACCTCTGAGATCTTTCCTTCACCAGCTCCACGCATGTCAAAATTAAGCATAATTTCATCATCTCTCCTTGCCCTGCATCTCTCTCTCTCTCTCTCTCTCTCTCTCTCTCTCTCTCTCTCTCTCTCTCTCTCTCTCTCTCTCTCTCTCTCTCTCTCTCTCTCTCTCTCTCTCTCTCTCTCTCTCCCTCTCTCTCTCTCTCCCTCTCTCCCTCTCCCTCCCTCTCTCCCTCTCCCTCCCTCTCTCTCTCTCTCTCTCTCTCTCTCTCTCTCTCCTCTCCCTCTCACCCTCTCAATCTCTCGCTCCCTCTCTCTCCCTCCCTCTTCCTCCCTCCCTCTCAGTGACTCAGGGCCAGATGGTGGTGGACTGCTGTCTGAAGGTGAGCGACCGTGAGATCCCCAGACAGCTGGTCAGAAGCTACCAGCACCAGCACCTAGGCCAGGGCTGCTCGCTGGACGCAGTCATGTAAGGACCTTGTGGGGTTGGTGCATGTTTAACATGAGAACATCGCCCAAGCAGACTGTGACTGGCTGGTTGTGTTTGTAGCTTTGTGACCAAGAAGAACCGCTTCCTGTGTGCCACACCTGGCCAGCCCTGGGTCAGAGACCTCATCAACCATGTGGACCACCTGACCAAGAAGTGTCGGAGCAGCAACTTCCAGGTAAACCTACGACCCTTGACCTCACTGCTCACGAGCAAAACCAGGAAGACACCTTCATTTAATCCAAGATTACATCCCAAAAATCAATTTTCATTCAAGATTCCATATAAATCCCACAAACCTCAAACACGTCATCACTGTCTAGCCTCAGACCTCAAAAGCCACAAACATAGTTGAATCATCATGAGGAAGAGTTTGTGACTCAGTAGTTTAAACAAAGATGAACCTTCCAGAGAAACTCAATGTGTAATTGCAAAACCACACAACAACATGGAACCACAATATAACGGAACAGAAAACTGTTGTTAAGAGAAATTGACAGTTGTGGACAACATTTAAAGTTTCATAACTACCATGTCGCTCTGGATAAGAGCGTCTGCTAAATGACTAAATGTAATGTAATACCTGTATCAACAACATGATATTTACATAATGGTATCTAGCATGTTCTAAAATACTACTGTTATCCTAACCTCTGCTGTGTGTGTGTGTGTGTGTGTGTGTGTGTGTGTGTGTGTGTGTGTGTGTGTGTGTGCAGGGTAAACGCTGCAGAGGTTTGAAGCCACAGGCAGTCTGAGCTCGGCGTCCTGGTCGATGATAGAGGAGCATTCTGACTCAGACAGCCGACAGAATAAGATCTAAAATGTGATTCTTCTTCTTCACCACTGAAGCACTTTCCGTCTGTTCCTGATCTGACACGAGTCCATGTTGTTACTTAGAAGTACAGATATACATCTAGCAGTTATCGTCAGAGGCAGGACAATATAGGACACCATTATGGGCAGCTAATAACAAATTCCATTAGAACAGATTTCTTTTACTTTTTACTGTTTTGTTACATTTGTCAAATTGTATTTTTTTAACAGAACCTTTCAATAAAGAGATTAATTTAAAATCAATTATCCTTGTGTCCTCGGTGTGTGTGTGGGGGGGGGGGGGTAAACCATATTCTCAAGTAAAGGAGAGGTGGTGCAAAAACTTTCCCTTGTGGTAGCACTAAATAGTAGATTAAGGAAGAAGTACTTGTGTTCTGTTTTCACACAGATGTGTGCTGATAAGCTTACTGGTAACTTCTGTGGAAAAAGGAAGGAGGTAGAGAGTGTTGTTGAGAGACAGATATAAAAAAAACAGACAGAGTTGACTGTGAGTGAAGGAGAGAAAAAGACAGAGGGAGGGAGAGATGTTGACAGATGATCTTTTGATGGAGATAAAGTGGAAGTGAATGTGAATGTCAACGAATGAGTGTAAATATCAACAGTGATGCTCCACATTTGCACGGCGGTAATAAGAACTATAACCAGCAGAGGCGTTGTTAGACATAAAACTGTACTGGGGCACAGGCCCCTATTCATATCCCTTTTTTATCTTTCAAGCTTGCTGCGCACAATGCACTAGTAGGCTATAGAAACTCTCCTTGCTTAACCCACTATACAACAGTTCAGGGACGCAAGTTTGATATCAGCTTTGGCAGGGACATCAATAGTTAATGTGAGCGCACACATTTTTACGGGATTATCAATCTAAATGAATGCACTGACTGATAAAGTAAATTGTTAAAACAACGCCCATGATAACCAGTATGGAGGTTTCTGGCGCTGTTTTGCTGACATTCATTCACCAGGTGAATCACCAGACATGGTGAATGAATGTCAGCGGACGCACTCTCTCCCAGCCATGTATAGGGAAGTCTTCTCGGAAACCTTACAATTTACAGGAACACATTGAGCAACTGACTGCATATTTGTGCAAACTGCTACGGGCCCTGGGAAGTCCCGATTAACTTGAGAAAAATCCTCTTATATTATCTGATACCGACTGTAACAGACTGGGTGTGGAATCTCTTAGATGTGACCTCCTGTTTATGTAACCTGTAAGCTGTAACCAGCCCTGACAAGTAGTTGACACAAGGCAGAAGTACCTGTTGTGCTTGAAGGGTTTATACGGGGTATAAACCAAGGCTCAAAAAGCCCTCCTGGGGCACCCTGGCAGCTCACTGGAGACACAAGCGAGGGCCTGCATGCACGCTTTCTCACCCTGGCAGCTCACTGGAGACACAAGCGAGGGCCTGCATGCACGCTTTCTCACCCTGGCAGCTCACTGGAGACACAAGCGAGGGCCTGCATGCACGCTTTCTCACTCCCTGCTTTCCGTCACACTGAAAACGGTTAACTGGAAACGTGAACGGAAGACTGAAACTGAACTGAAAAAAACTCCCTTGCTGTAGACAAGGAAGTTACCATGGGAAAAGCAGGACCACTGAGCACGGCTTCAGGGCTGAGAAGGTGCACCTCAAACAGTTCTGGGGTTTCCTTTTCGTTAAGGGAAAGGGTTTTCCAGGTTTGTGCGTGGCTGGCTGGAGGGCAGCTATATCTGTTACATTTAGTATTCATTAAAACACTCAGTATGAATTATTAGTGAATTATGAGTCTAAAATCACTATTTTGTCTGTTCATATACAGTATATACCATTTATGAGATACTTACTGTTTGAACATTTCCATGTGTCACTCCACCAAATGATGTGCAGTGCTTCTCCCTCCAGTCAGCACCCATACCCCTGAGCAGAGTTCGTGTTCCTGGGGTCTAGGGGTCACCAAGACTAGGGGTCACCAAGACTAGGGGTCACCAAGATCCAGAACCACCATCCTGACCTCTAGCTAACCATGAGCGCTAGTTAGGAGCATCATCCCCATCTAGTGGCCGAATGAAGACTTGTTTCCCTTCATCAATCTGTGGTCTTTGAGCTTTGTGATGTCATTTGCTGATGTCATAATCCTGGGAAAACACATGCTTTTGTAACGTCATCTAAATCACAGACTTCACTGTGTATCCATGGAGACAAGCATCCACTATGCACCCAGTAGGGTTTGATATTGACTTCCATGCTGCTCTTCAGGAACAGGGACATGTGACAGGAAACAGTGAAGGACATGTGACAGGAAACAATGACAGCAGCATATCAATACAAGATGTTCTGAGGGTAATAGACGAGGGAGTCGTTTGAACTGTGATCACAAGAGCACTTTGTTATTGTTAATAATATCCATAGTAGGTTGATAATGTCATACAGGTCATAAAGCATGGACACACAGAGGGCAGCAGAGCCACTTCTGCTACAGGTACTGTACAAGCAGGAGCAGAGTCAGACTAGGAGAGACAGAGAGAGACTAGGAGAGACAGAGAGAAACAGAGAGAGACAGAGACAGACAGACAGAGAGAGACAGAGAGAAACAGAGAGAGACTAGGAGAGACAGAGAGAAACAGAGAGACAGAGACAGACAGAGAGAGACAGAGAGAGACAGAGAGAGACAGAGAGAGACTAGGAGAGAAACAGAGAGAGACAGAGACAGACAGAGAGAGACAGAGAGAGACAGAGAGAGACTAGGAGAGACAGAGAGAAACAGAGACAGACAGAGAGAGACAGAGAGAAACAGAGAGAAACAGAGAGAGACTAGGAGAGACAGAGAGACAGAGAGAGACAGAGAGAGACAGAGAGAAACAGAGACAGACAGAGAGAGACCCCTTGCTACAACTGCACAAATATAGATTATGTAGACTTGTCCTTTGAACAAACCATGACTGTGGGAGAATGTGATTGAGCTAAGCTCACTGTACAGATCTTCAGCCAACACATTGAGTCTGGCAGGACACTGCAGTATGGCGAAAAATAATAAACCAATCTGAACCAATGGAATTGAATTGTTCTTAATCGTCGATCAGTAGCTCCCATATGATCTCTCTCTCTCTGACTCGTTTCTCTATGTGACTTTTCAGCAGCTGAGGATGTCATGAAGAGCAGAACGTGCTGGAAGAAGAACGGCGACCCAGTCCATCGTGATGCATGTCGTTGCTGGTCAAGATCACTTCTTTCCTCACTCTGGCATTCGAACCAGTCCTCTGATTCTCTGACCGCAACCATCACCTCTCGTAAACACCTCTTTACCAGCTACGCCACACAAAAGATAACCGTTCGATGGTGTGGGTGGGCGGTATATATCTACGGAGGAGTGAGTTCATCCAGTCCCAACATAGTTACATATACATAGACTACTGACTGCGAACCTTCTCTCAGCGTCTCCAAGGAAACCATGGCCTGCCTCCAGGAAGTTAGCATCAATGCTAACAGTCAAATTAAGGAACATTTGCAAACACTTATAGCTTCATTAATGTTAACAATCTCTATACTTCTCTTACAGAAATGAACCTTTCAAATAAATCATATTTACAGTTCATCATTAACGTTGAGGCAATGTTAAAAATTATATGAAAAAGAAAGTAAAAAAAAGAAAAAGGAAAACAAATGTCATTATATTTAACTTACTGACTAGATTAACGTCTCAATGAAACCTCAAAGAAACGTTTGCTAACCCGTTAAGTGGTGTATTATTACTAGGAAAGTCTTTTGGTAACGACCCTCAATAGTCATCATCTAGGATTGCTCCCAGCATTACAGTATATTTTCTGTACATCTCAGTCTGAACCTAAGGCCACATAGCAAACCTGGGCGTCACAGGTACACAGCCAGTGAAGAACGGGTTGGGGTTCTCATCAGCTTCCACAAAACATCTTTAAACTCTTTATTTCCAGAAATACACCTGAGGAGTCTGGTAGAAGCTCTGGGGGAAAGTGACCCCAGGGTCATGGCCGTTAACAGGGACAAGGCAGGTCACAACCGCCAAACACCTGTCAAATACCTCAACCTAACACCTGTAAAACAACTCCAAAACGATTTTGCTTTCATTAGACATCCTTCCCTCTGTATCCATCCCAACCATTCACACGCTTATCTAAATAAATTATAGAACTCTTCAATAAATAAACAGAACTCACCACATGTGTAAGTCATATATGCACGTATAGTATGTATGTCAGAATTAAATACACAGGTCCACTGCAGCTGAAAGCTGATCCGCCTGTCTTGGTTTGGTTGTGGGGGCAGAAGGGAGGAGTCTGGAATCCACAACTATGTTGTCTCCTCACATGCACAACAGTCCTCTGCCTGTGATTGGTCGGTTTAACCTGGCAGTCACCCAAACACTGCAACTGAAGGGAGGGAGAGACAGGTTCCACTTCTAAATCGTCCGTCCAACGGTTGGCATGGCAACAAGCACGAGCAACAACGATGAGAAGATGAAAGGAGCTGAAAGCGTGTCTGGTTGTCCCACAGAGCATACGGCCCTTAAGACACCCATACAGGCCTCATCACACATCTACAATGACCTCTACTGGAATTTATCTTTTTTTATGTAAACCAACTGTCATCCTAAGACTAGACTAAAGGGTTTGGAGAACTCTGGATGAATGACTCGAGAGTTGCCTGCTCAGTTTGTCCTTCTGATTGCGATGCTGGATGTTTAGCATTAGCTTAGCATTGTTGTGGCACAGCCGGGTGAAGGGCTTGGCATACACAGCATGATAAAGCACAGCTAGGTATGGTGTGTGTGTATATATGTATATACACTATATACATTTAATATGGTTCCTTGCTTTATATCGCTCTATCAAAAAGAATCTGACGGACAGTTTGAGACCTCTGAGAGCTGTGCACAGAGTCTTCTAGGTCTTGTGTGTGTGTGTGTGCACATGTGTGTGTGTGTGTATTTGCATCATCTCTTTGGATGAGTGCATGCTTGAGAGGAACTCTCCTCACAGGTGCAAGTGTGTTGTCGTGCCTGCATGCGCTCCTATGTGGACCCGTTCCTGTGTAGATGTGTCTGTAAGTCCCAGTATCATCCTGCAGTAGAGCACATCACACCCAAACATCTTAAACATCTGGAGGAGTCTCGAATCCAGCAACGACATCATCCAGACCTGATGTCTCTTTCTCTTCCCCTCTCAGGCGCTTCCGTGTTCCCTTCGTCCTCTCCCCTCCCTCCTCCCTCCCCTCAGTGCGGGCCCCCGTGGGGGGGCCCCCCCAGGCTGCGGAGCGTCACGTAGATGAGGGGCACCAGGCCACGGCTGGCCCCCAGGGAGCAGAGCAGCCAGTGGGAGTCGGGCTGGGCCAGCACGCGCAGGACGTCTCCCTTGTGGAAGCTCAGCTGGCCTGGCTCTGTGGCGATGTGGTGACACAGAGCCCTCACCTCACTGGGGGGAGGGAGGGAGAGATGGAGAGAGAGAGAGAGAGAGAGAGAGAGAGAGGGGAGGGAGAGATGGAGAGAGAGAGAGATGGAGATGGAGAGAGAGGGGAGGGAGAGATGGAGAGAGAGAGAGATGGAGAGAGAGAGAGAGAGAGAGAGAGAGAGAGAGAGGGGGGGGGAGGAAATGAGAGATGGAGAGAGAGAGAGATGGAGAGAGAGAGAGAGGGGAGGGAGAGATGGAGAGAGAGAGATAGAGAGAGAGAGAGAGAGAGAGAGAGAGAGAGAGAGGGGGGGGGGGGAGGAAATGAGATATGGAGAGAGAGACAGAGAGAGAGTTCCGTTTGACTTCCATTCTGACAGCAGCACCAATCAGTCTCAGTATGAGGGTGTCTTAACGTTAGCCTGTTTGTTACCATGGAGACTTGGTCTCTACAGCTTGTGCTGTCTGAGGCTGCAGGGGAGGAGCTTGGCTGTCGAGGGGCGGGGCTGAAGGCTCCACCCTCCTCCCTGACCCCGCCCCCACGGTCTGGGCCACCATGTCCAGAACAGACCTGTCCAGACTCAGCCATCCGGATGGCAGCCTGGAAGGGACAAACACAACCAGGAAATAAACTCTCTCTGATATAGCAGTGTTGGGATGAATGATAAACGTATTGGTCATTGTAAATTACATTGAAAGACAACTTCAAATCATGCTATGAATAGATTTGATAGCATGTCATCTATCTGTGAGCAAGGTTAGCAGTTTGCTATACAGCATGCAGACACTAAGTCTATGCTGTTACTTTGAAGAGACTTATAAATGAATCATCTCAACATCATTTACACCTTATAAATGAATCATCTCATCATCATATATATACACCTTATATATATATCATCATATACACCTTATATGTATTTCCAGCTCACCTGCTTCTTTGAGTCTTGGCTTGCCTGGAGTCGTCTGCTCTGGACGAGGAGCCCCTGCTGGAGCCGAACAGCCTTCCCCAGCGCATGCCCTGGGAGAGGGCCTGGTCCTGGGGCCGGGCGGCGGAGGCCTGGTCCTGGGGCCGGGCGGCGGAGGCCTGGTCCTGGGGCCGGGCGGCGGAGGCCTGGGCCTGGGGCCGGGCGGCGGAGGGCTGGTCCTGGGGCCGGGCGGCGGAGGCCTGGTCCTGGGGCCGGGCGGCGGAGGCCTGGTCCTGGGGCCGGGCGGCGGAGGCCTGGTCCTGGGGCCGGGCGGCGGAGGCCTGGTCCTGGGGCCGGGGCGGCGGAGGGCTGGGCCTGGGGCCGGGCGGCGGAGGCCTGGTCCTGGGGCCGGGCGGCGGAGGCCTGGGCCCCTGTGGGCCCCTGGAGCTTCTCCTTCTCCTGGCAGAGGACGGAGTCTGGAGGGCTTCCCATCCACGCCCTCCTCCCTCTACTCCCCACCGAGTCAGCGCTGCTGCTCCTCTTCCTGGGCTCCTCCCCTTCCGGTCTGGACTCCGCCCCCTCCACCACGCCCTCCCTCGTGGGCGGGAGTTGGCTGGCTCGCCTCTCGCCCGACTTCTTCCTCTTCTCGCTCCGGGTGAACTTCGACCCCTCTGCTGATTGGTCAATGTAGACCTGGGAGGACTGCATGAGCTGGTACCACCATCCTGCCTGGCGCTCCTGTTTCTGACGGCCCTCCTCCGACACCACCCCCTCTCTCTCCTTCTTCTTCTCTCCATCCCTGTTGTCCTGGTGACTCTCTCCACCCACTCCCTTCACTCTCTGCCCCGCGGATCCTCTCTCCCTCCACAAGGTGGAGATCCCTTCCTCTATGTCCACCATTGGCTGCTTCCATCCAAGTTCCGCCCCGATGGAGTCCATCCCGCCTCCCTCTCTGGGAAGCCCCTCCCCCTGCCCCACCCCCTCCATCCTGCTCCCCGCCCCCTCCATCCCTGGCCATGTTCCCTCTCGTCTCAGCTCTGCCCTCTTCCTCTTCCAGGCGCCAGATTCCACCCCCTCCCCCTCGACCACGGGCGTGCCCCACCCCCTCATGAGCTGAAAGGTGGAGCGAGCTGATTGGTCGGCGGAGCAGAGCAACTCCTTTCGTCGCAGGTGCTCCTGCCCCTTCTGCAGGAGGTGGGGCTCAAACAGGAAGTCCAGGTGGAAGGGGAGGAGCGAAAGGGGCTGCAGGAGGAGCAGCAGTTCCTGGAACAGCGGTTGGCACGGCCCCTGCGACAGTGGCAGGAAACCCCACGGCTGGTAGTGAACCGCCAAGATGTCTGACCGGGGGAGAGCAGCATGAACAACAGCACGACCCAACAAGCATGATGCTTCATACAAGTTACAGTTACTATAGGTATTACACAACAGTTACTATAGGTATTACACAACAGTTACTATAGGTATTCTTATGTAGCTGCATGGTAGGTATTGTAACCTGAATGTAAAGTGTTGCCAAATACAATGTTAATGTGGAAAGACGAAAGGTTTGGAATCAGGAGGCTTCAGATGTTTACCTTCATGAGTGTGAAGATGGTTGAACCAGAACTCCAGCGACCTCAAGCTGAGAGAGCAGGAGACAGGAGTCAGCAGGAGAAAGGAGACAGCGGGAGACAGGAGTCAGCAGGAGAAAGGAGACAGCGGGAGACAGGAGTCAGCAGGAGGAATAAACTTCGACCTTTTAAAACTTTTTTTATTGTTGCCTTCTGAGAAGAGTAGAGAGAGAGAGGCAGGCAGGAGAGAGAGGCAGGCAGGAGAGAGAGGGAGGCAGGAGAGAGAGGGAGGCAGGAGAGAGAGGAGAGAAGGCAGACTCACTTGAGGAGACCGAAGATGAAGGCATTGAGCCTCATGCTGTGGCTGGTGAGCTCCGAGTACTGGCTCACTTTAGAGAACAAGCTGTGTAGCACACGCGTGGACGGGCCTGGGAACAGACAGACAGAAAGACACAGAGAGAGAGAGAGAGAGAGAGAGAGAGAGAGAGAGAGAGAGAGAGAGAGAGAGAGAGAGAGAGAGAGACAGGTCAGGTCAGGTCAGGTCAGGTCAGTACTATACGTAATACCCCTCACTCCAATCCACCCCACCCCAACCTCCAGCCCCCCCTACCCAGCTGTGTGGAGGCCTCCACCAGGCTCCAGGGCTGGTTGCGACGCTGGCCGATGATGAGGTCCAGGACGTGGGGCTTGAGGCCGTCCTGCAGAACCCCCCGCAGGGCTGGACACAAGTACTTCAGGATGAGGTGGCCCACGTTGGGACTCACCCAGCTGTTCCCCAGCTTAGCCTGGGGGGGTGGGGGGCAGAGAGGAGAGAACAGAGAGGAGGAGAGAAGAGACAGGAGGAGAGATGAGATGAGAGAGGAGGAGAGAGAGGAGAGATGAGGAGAAAGAGGAGGAGAGAGGAGAGAGGAGATGAGAGAGGAGGAGAGAGAGGAAGAGAGAAGAGGATGAAAGAAGGAAGTATACTCTTTTGAAACAGATGTACATCATCTATATATACATTATATATTGAATACATCATCTACAGTCTGCTCTCCTACAGGGAGGTAAGAGGCACATACCTTGACATCTGGATCACGACTTGTCCCAAAGTGATCAACAATCAGATCTATGGCAGTGTTGATGGCTTTGACCAAACCTAGAGGGAGAGAGAGAGAGAGAGAGAGAGAGAGAGAGAGAGAGAGAGGGAAAGGGAGAGGGAGAGAGAGGAAGAGAGAGAGAGAGAGAGAGAGAGAGAGAGAGAGAGAGAGAGAGAGAGAGAGAGAGAGAGAGAGAGAGAGAGAGAGAGAGAGTAAAAAGGAAGTTGATTATGATAGAAGCCCCTGATAGGTGAATAGCTCTCTGAGGTAACTGGAACACTGGTCTCTTTCATCTAATGTAATCTCCCTCTTCTCTCTCTCCTTCTCTCCCTCTCTCCCTATATCCTTCTCTCCCTCTCTCCTTTTCTACCTCTCCCTCCTCTCTCTCTTTCTCTCCTTCTCCCTCTCTTTCTCTCCCTCTCTCTAAATCTCTCTCCCTCTATCTTCTCTCCCGTCAGACAATGCTAATCCATCCTTTCTTCTCTGCTTCTCTTGACTGATCCAGCGTGTGATCCTGGCCCCAGGCTGGATACACCACCCAGCTGATGCAGGATACATCCAGCATGACCCTCAGAACCAGCTCACACACACACACACACACACACCTCTCATCTGCTGCAGGTCGACAGAGATCTCGGAGGAGGAAGAGGAGGAGGAGGAGGCGTCGGGGGATAGACAGAACTCCTCCGGGGGACGCTCTGCCAGGGAGAAGTAGTCTGGCAGGTAGTCACTGTAGTACTGCTGCAGCTGCTTTACTGAAGGCCCTGCAGACACACACACGCACATACACACACATGAGTAACTTATTATGAGTAACTAGATCCACAAACATTTACATGATTTCACAGAGCAGCAGCTGTGAGCAAATGACCAGTTACTAGTAAATTACTAATTACTAAAGAAGTCTAACACACACACACAAACACACTCATTCTACAACCCCCGCAATGCCTCTCTCTCTTTCACACGTAGACACACACACACAGTGGGCAGATCAGCACCAGTGAAGCGGCTAGAGGTTGCTGGGAAGTCAAACACGTTGCGGCGGGCGTGGCGGGCCCTGGTCCCGCCCCCTCCCCTGTGGGGGTCCAGGCGGCCTGCCCTCTCCACCCCCAGAGGGTTTCTACGGCGATACTCTCGCCATTTGAGAGCCTGGGGAGAGAGATGATGGGCTATGGAGGAGGTGGAGGAGGTGGAGGAATAGGGTGAATATTGAAAGACAAACAGGAAGGATAGAAATGGAGAAGGAGCATGATAAAGGCGGGGGAAGGATAAGAGATTTAATGATGGGTTGGCAGGGAAGATAAGGAGAGATGGAGGAAGAGGTTTATGGTAAGATGGAGGGAGGGAGAGGTGGAGGGGGGGAGGGAGAGGTGGAGGAGGTTTATGGTAAGATGGAGGGAGGGAAAGTCGGAGGGAGGGAGAGGTGGTGAAAAAGTCAGAGAGACAAAGATGAGTCAGTGAAAGAAGAACAGGAATGTAAAGAAGGAAGTCAATCAGAGCAGCAGGAAAAGAAGAAAGGGTGTGGCTCTTAGCCTGTGTGTGTGTGTGTGTGCGTGTGTGTGAGTGCGCATGTACGTCGAACAGTTCAATGACTCTTAAGTACAGTGTCTGCGAGTCTGTGTGTGAGTGCCACAAACAAAACTAGACCAACTGTGTCACCAGCCACCCCATCACGATCACGACCACACCCTGTCATGCACATCTCTGGACACCTACCGTGGTGCTGGCGGGGTCCTTGACTGTGCTCGGCCTGTTTTGACACATGCGGCCCCCCAGGGCTGATGCAGGTGCTGGGCAGCGCCCCCCGCTGGTACCCCTGGACAGGGGGCAGAGAGGGGGGCACCGCTGCCTGGGACACACCCAGCGGAGGGGTGGGGGGCAGGGAGGCGGCCGTCTGGGCGTGGGGGGAGCGGGGGCAGGAGAGGCAGGTGGGGGGTGGGGGGCTAGGGGTGCAAGTGGAGCAGGACCCTGAGCTGGGCGCCCCCTGCAGGCGGACGGGGGAGTAACTCCCCAGAGGAGAGGGCCGGACCGAGCCAGGGGGGGCCACCGCCACCGCACCCGAGCAGCGAGGACTGTCCGAGGGCTCGTCGGCCACCTCATCCCCCTCCGGACCTCCAGAACCCCCGGAGCCGGAGCGGGCCTGCATCCCAGACACGTAGCCTGTGAGCAGGGGCAGCAGGGGCTTGGGCTGGGGCCTGGAGAACTGGTGGTGGAAGGTGAAGGGCTGGATGGGGAGGGAGGTGGGACGCTGGTCCTTGCTGTAGCGCACCACAGCCGGGCAGCAGTCTGGAGAACAGGACAGAGAGCCTGGAGGGAGACAGGGAGGGAGAGAGGGAGTAATGGGAGGAGAGAGAGAGGGAGGGGAGAAGAGAGAGAGGGACGTAATGAAAGAGAGAAAGGAAAGAGGAATGGAGAATTGGAAGGACAGTGACAGATAAAGGGGCAGATGGAGAGAGGGATGGAGGAAGGAGGAGAGAAGAGGACAGAGAATTAGAGCAGAAGACAGACAATAAGACACTGAAGGTCAGAATAGGTCTTTTCATTTTCTTACAGCTCCCTTCTCAACAATCCTCCAGCTCTCTGTATATTCACATACAGTATTCTCCTCTTAGAACCTAAACCTTCAAATCAGACAGAATTATGAACATTCAAAAAGAAGCAGATTAGTAACACCAAGTTGAAGATAAATCCTGTCCAGAACACACTAACAGAAAATGCGTCATCATGATTCAACAGTGAACAGTTATTATCACAAACAGTCGCTGTAAGACACAGGGTGTGTTGTGACAGGCAGACAGACCAACACACACACACACCCACACACACAGACAGACACACACACAGAGAATACACCTGCAGGTACTGCGTCACTGTCCTACTGCAGAAACAGCCGCACTAGAAGAGCCTCTTCTCTGTGGTTGTAATGTGTGTGTGTGTGAGCCTGTTTCAGTCTGTCAGTGTGTGTAGGCATGTGTGAACGTGTGTGTTCAGTGTGTTTTTCTGTGTGACGTCGGAGACATTGCGCAAGCTGTTTGTCTCCCCTGGCCAGCTCATAAGTGTCACTGGAGCTGGGTGCGTGGACCCTGTCAGCCACCAGGGGCAGCACTGAGCTGGGTGCATGGACCCTGTCAGCCACCAGGGGCAGCGCTGAGCTGGGTGCATGGACCCTGTCAGCCACCAGGGGCAGCGCTGAGCTGGGTGCATGGACCCTGTCAGCCACCAGGGGCAGCGCTGAGCTGGGTGCATGGACCCTGTCAGCCACCAGGGGCAGCGCTGAGCTGGGTGCATGGACCCTGTCAGCCACCAGGGGCAGCGCTGAGCTGGGTGCATGGACCCTGTCAGCCACCAGGGGCAGCGCTGAGCTGGGTGCATGGACCCTGTCAGCCACCAGGGGCAGCGCTGAGCTGGGTGCATGGACCCTGTCAGCCACCAGGGGCAGCGCTGAGCTGGGTGACAGGCAGAGCCAACACACCCTGGACTGTTCTCAGAGACCTCTCTCTCTCACAGACTGAATGTCTCTCGCCCATGTACGCCACACACTCACACACATGCACGGCTGTTCCCACCCTCTCTCTCTCTCTCTCTCTCCCCCTCCTCTCCTCTCCTATTTCATGGGTGAATCGATTAGCCACCTCAGGGCTGCTCACCCCGAACACAACCCACATCATTAGCCAGCAAGTGCTTCTCTCCAGACCAATGTGCCTTTCAATGCAGGAATGCAGAATGAGCAATAAGGATTCCTGCAGTATACAGTTGCCTACCTAACTTCTCCTTACAGCCAACATCTTGTATTCTAGACTGTATTCCAGGATTATTGAATAACTCACATGCAAGTATCGACTCCATTTCAAAATAAAGTCTTGTTGTGCTTAGATTACAAAGTGTTTAAATCAGAGCTATGCTATGGATGAACCTGGCTAGCGCTTTAGACCATCCTCTTCCTAAGAGTACTGAAACCTCCCTCCTTCATCCCTCCATCCGCCTCACACACACACACACACACACACAAACAAACAAACTTTCACACACGCAGTTCGTTCACCTGTTAGGGTGTCCTCACCTGGTTCTGGTCCTAGCTGTGTGTGTGTGTGTGTGTGTGTGTGTGTGAGGTGCACATACACAGTATGACTTCAACATGGAGCGAGAGGCTATTAATGATCAACCTCCTACAGTCACCTTTGACCCTCCCACAACACAGGAAGGAAACACTTCTTAATCCTATCAGTAGAAAGTAATGCCAGCTCAGTCATGTCTGTTTAACTTAGAAGGGAGTATTACTACTGTGCGTTGTACATTGTACTTCAATATTAAATCATCCCTATCTGTCTTAATACCTTTTATCTAGAAACAGTAAATGGGGAACTAAATACGAGACATTGATTTAAAAGGAGACTTCATGGAAAGACAGGTTTAAAGAATCCTGGATCGTTTATTTTAAACTGATAGCAGTCAAGCCTTTAGGGTCGTTTAGTGATACCAGTCTGGTGGTTAGGTCCTGATCAGTCCTGTTTTGCCTCCCTGCCTCCAGTCTGCCTTCCTGCCTCCAGTCTACCTTCCTGCCTCCAGTCTGTACTCCTGCCTCCAGTCTGCCTCCCTGCCTCCAGTCTGCCTTCCTGCCTCCAGTCTGCCTTCTTGCCTCCAGTCTGTACTCCTGTCTCCAGTCTGCCTCCAGTCTGCCTTCCTGCCTCCAGTCTGTATTCCTGCCTCCAGTCTGCCTCCAGTCTGCCTCCCTGCCTCCAGTCTGCCTTCCTGCCTCCAGTCTGTACTCCTGCCTCCAGTCTGCCTCCCTGCCTCCAGTCTGCCTCCCTGCCTCCAGTCTGCCTTCCTGTCTCCAGTCTGCCTTCCTGACTCCAGTCTGCCTCCCTTCCTCCAGTCTGCCTTCCTGCCTCCAGTCTGCCTTCCTGCCTCCAGTCTGTACTCCTGCCTCCAGTCTGCCTCCCTGCCTCCAGTCTGCCTCCCTACCTCCAGTCCTGGAGCGTGTCTGCTGGGCCTCGGTGCTCCCCTGGCTGTAGCAGCGTGTGAGGGGGCAGGGGGGCGGGGTGGAGCCAGGGTCCAGCTGCTCCGCCGGGGGGGAGGGCTCAGCCGCGGAGGGGGCGTGGGGGCCGGACAGGGGGTCTGTCCTCAGCAAGGCTCCGGTCCGGCGCTTGCAGCGGGCCATCTCGGCGAAGGAGGTGACCCTGGTGGGCGTGGCCTGGCCGAGGGCGTGGCCGGCACCCTCACTCAGACGCATGGGGCAGCTCAGCATGCGCTCCAGAGGGCCCAGCCCAGGGGGCGGGGCATGGGCCAGGCTACGGTCGTAGCTACGGGAAAGGGTATGCCCCCCGGAGACCCCGCCACCGATGTCGGCACGGCAGCCAATGGGAGGGGAGATGTTGACGTACACCTGACCCTCGATCACACCTGGGGCTGGAGCACTACCGGCCAAGCCCACGTCTCGCTTTGCCCTGCTCACTTCCTCCTCCTCCTCCTCCTCCTCTTCATCACGCTGAGGACAGAGAGACAGAACAGGTATGGGATAAGGCATCACACAACATACTGCATAGCTACTGTGTATATTTACTGTACTGTTTCAGGACTGTACTATTTATGTTCCTTATGTGTCAGAGTACTGTGTCAACACACACCGGCTCATCACAAGCAGCTGAGCCACGCACACTGAACAGAAACTCCAGGAATACACCCCCCCGCCTCTGACCACAATAGAACATTCCAAGTCTCCTCACACCCACCTCACTTCCTCTCTTTCTCCTTTGTGGAAAGAACATTTGGGGCCAAGATAGAAATATTACAGCTGAAACAGAATATCCTACTCCTGATATGGGGTAAGAGATTGTCCGTGTTGTTTTGACACAACATACAGCGACTGAGGGAATCTAGCACTGCTTAGAATCACCTAGAACCTCCCTCGGTCTCCTCCTACCTTCGGTGACTGTCGGTCCTCATCTTCCTGGTCTTCCTCCCTGGCCCCGCCCCCCTCCTCGGCCTGGTGTCTGAACAGGAAGTACTCTGTGGGGGTGGGGCTTTCCTTGCTGTGCTCGTCAGAGCAGCTGGTGGCGGACGAGGCCACGGGACTGGGCGAGGACTGGGACGAGAGGTCACAGGTCACCAGCTTGTAGTAGTTCTGGGTGGCCACCACCAGCCGGGCCTGGCTCTGCAGGCAGGGCCCCGCCTCCCCCAGCTTCTGGTAGGAGTTGCAGTTGTCGTCCAGGTCCAGGGGCCCCTGGTGCTGCGCGGAGCAGGTGCAGGGGGAGGTGGTGGAGGTGGGGGTCTCCTGGAGATAGACGGGCAGGGTGTTGGAGGGGCAGGGGGCGTGCTGGGGCTGGGGGGGGTCGGTGGGGGAGGTGTGGAGGTCCAGGTAGAAGGCCCCGCCCCCATGGCAGCTGCCCCGCCCCCCACCCGGCTCTGAGACACAGGAGTGCTGGGCGGAGCTGTTGAGGTTGGCGGAGGGTCCAGGCGCTACTTTGGCGGGGACGCTGTTGTTCATCTTGTTGAAGATGGCGCTGAAATTAACCAGCACGCCGTCAGAGCTGTTGCAGGACGAGTCGCTGCCATAGCCCAGCTGGCAGTCTGAGTAGGGCTCTGAGAAGTGGGGCAGCTGGGGGCACGTCCGGGAGGGTCTGCAGGAGCAGGGAGGCGCGGAGCAGCTGGAGGAGCAGGAACCTGTCTTGGGATGGTCCTCCTCTTCCTCCTCCTCATCCTCGCCCCACTCCTGCTCCCCGCAGTCCATGGACATGTTGGAGCCGCTGCTGCCGTGGCGACGCTGGCTGTCCAATCCCAGCAGGTCCAGGGTCTCCAGGTGGGCAGAGAGGTCGGAAGTCGTGCCGCTGAGAGACTCCCGGCTGCTGGACCCCCAGGGCTTTCCCAGAGTGCCGTGCAGCAGGAAGGGCTCGGGGGGGAACCCCAGGTCGTGGAGGTGGAAGGGGGGTACCCCGTCGTCGAGGGTGGAGTTGGCGTTGCCGTGGAGATGGAAAGAGGAGTCCTCCAGGTAACCGTTGAGGTTGTCTCCGTCGTCCTCCTCCTCCTCCTCGTCGTCCTCAGTGTTCAGCAGGAAGGGGTTGTGACGGAGACGGTTGCCGTGGTTCCTGGGCTTTGTCCTGGGCAGCGTGTGAGCCGTGGTTGGCTGATCCCCCGAGTTGGACGATGTGTAGGAGGAGTCGTCGCTGGCCGTGCTCCCTCCCCTCCCCCCTCCTCCTCCTCCAGGCCGGCAGGAGGCGTGGACCAGGCTGCTGTAGAGCAGCGCCTCCCTCTGCAGCACGTCTCTCTCGGGCAGGGAGGTGGTGCGGCTGAGGCCCAGGTTCTCCGGGGGGCTGAAGGGGTGGCTCCTCCGCAGCGACCCCCCGCAGCCCCCCTGCCGTCCCCCCGACACCTGGCAGTGGACCAGGGGGATGTGGTGCACGATAAGGGTCTCCCCGGACAGCTTGGAGGGGCTGTCCATGGTCCTCCCCGGGGGTTGGGTTGGCAGGCTGTTGGTGGGCTACTGGGGATGGGGTGGGGGAGGCTAGGGGCCTGAGGCTGGGGGCTGGGGGAGAGGTGAGGGGAGGCTGGGGGAGAGGTGAGGGGAGGCTGGGGGAGAGGTGAGGGGAGGCTGGGGGAGAGGTGAGGGGAGGCTGGGGGAGAGGTGAGGGGAGGCTGGGGGAGAGAGAGGTGTAGCGCAGGGCCAGGAGGTGTTGAGGTTGTAGGGTCAGACGGAGGCCAGGCCCGGGGCTGCAGGGCCCGGGATGTGGGAGGAGAGGATGGGCGAGTCCAGCCTGGGGTCAGAGAGGAGCATCTGGAGAGAGACAGGGAGGATATTAACACACAACTATGCATCCCTCACACGTTCCCTCACGAACACACACAGACACACAGACACACACACACCAGACACACACAGACACGCACACACCAGACACACACAGACACACACACACCAGACACACACAGACACACACACACCAGACACACACAGACACGCACACACCAGTATCTCCACAGAGTCAAAAGTATCCATGAAAAAATCCATCATTTGTGGTTAAACGGTGAGAGACACCATGCAGCAGTGAGTGTGGAGGAGAGAGAGAGAGGTGAGGTGAGGTCTGTTAACTACAGCAGCCACACACACTACTGACTGCAAAACAGGCCTATGAGATCATCATCTAACTATAAAGGCAGGAATCTGTCTTGGTCTGTGTCTATGTGTGTTTGTGTGTGTGTGTGTGGCATTGTATGAAGTTGAAATTTGAAGCAACAAACACCAATAGAACACAGTGGCTATGCGACCACAAATATGCAATATTTCTGATCGTATATTAATAGGTGCATCTGTGTACAGTATATATATTTATGTAAAATTAGAACCAGCTCAGGCAGACATTTTAAGATAAGCCTTCTCAAGATTGCTGGTTGTCTAAACACAAGCACAAGGTGACAGAAATACGCAGCAAAGTGATATGGTAAATTAATTGGATACATCTCGGGTCTCTCATCAACACTTTAGATTAAAGTTTAGAAGAAGCAGGTTATGCTGATCCAACAGCTGGGAAACTCATAAGGTACTCTTACGGTAACCATGGATACCGTAATGATGTTAAATGATGGAGGCTGAAATAGCTCCAGGGAGTGAGGAGCTGGGAAGGGAGAGCGTTCTGGTCTCACTAGGCTGCCCAGCAGAACCTCAGGTCGATGACAAACACAGACAGGGAATATCTGGGATTCAGTCTTCTAAAATCATAAATGACTTGTATAGTTTCCTAAATCAATCCTGTATTATCCATGACTCACTAGTCTCTCTCTAGAAATCACCTCACCCTGTCTACTGCTCTCTGAGGGAGGGAGGGAGGGAGGGAGGGAGGGAGGGAGGGAGGGAGGGAGGGAGGGAGGGAGGGAGGGAGGGAGGGAGGGAGGGAGGGAGGGAGGGAGGGAGAATAAAGAGAGAGAGTTCTCTACCGGAGATCCTGCTGGAAGATCCAGAGAAAAAGAAAGAAGGGGGTCATGTCACACACACAGACACACACACACACACACACACACACACACACACACACACACACACACACAGACACACACAGGCACACACACACACACAGACAGAATGTTAGGAAAGGGAAAGCAGCAACAAAGGACATCCTGCTAGGCCCCGCCTCCTCCCTCTTACATCATCATGACCACATTCCAAGAGGAAGAAAGGACGGGAGGGGAGGGGAGCAGTGTCCACCCAGAGATGTACCACCCAACAGATATCCTACAATTCATATTACGCTTGAGTAAAACTCTACTGCAACAGAGTGCAGGATACTATCACTGGTTTAAAAAGACAAGTTCTCATCTACTCCTGAATCTTCTCCTCGTTCTACCTCTCCTCCAGTTGGTCTCACTCTCTTCATGGATTCTAGTAAAGCAGGAAACAACCGTGGGAAAATAAAGGTTTAATTAAAAAGTCAGAAAAGTATGAAACCTTAGTCCTTGGCCTCAAAATCCTGCATTCAAGATAACTACTGTGGGTGCTAACTTTGGAGAGTGACTATTTGCCTGACCCTAACAGTAAAGATTGGTAATAGCTCATGTTGTCAGGCAATAGAACAAGTTCAGACCAGGCCAGTGAACCACAGCATGGCCGGGTCAGTAAAATGCCTAAACAGTGTCCAGAAGTCTGAGAGGAGTGTGGACTAGCTCGGTTAGTAGCATCAAACTCCACAGCCTCCTTCAAAATCTGCTCCTTCAAACATACACCACAGGTTGACCAGAATTGTCCCAGACAAAAAGTCCTGTGCATGGATACGGTTATTTAAGGGTTGAACAGCCAGACAGGGAACCAGCTGTGAGGCAGGTGTAAGGTTATTCAGAGCAGACCATGTCTAAACTCACTCCAGGAAAATAAATCCAGCAAGAAGTTTTGAGAGGCCAACCAACAGATTCAACCAATCACTAACAATGGATCACAACGATGTGAGATCTGAAACGCATCAGTGAGAGTGTGCTTACTCCAACTTCCTGTCTGCAGAGTGCAGACAGGAAGCAGCGGGCCAGAGCACCACTACACCACCTGAGCAGCGGGCCAGAGCACCACTATGTAGCTGCAGTATCATCACACACAACTGCAACTTCCAGGCCTTGTCTCTCGGGTATCTCTCTCAGACAGTCAGTTTAGAGGCACTACATATGGGCGTCCATATAAATGTTTAACAATAACAGATCAGCCATGTTCTTCCTGCCCTGATAACCCCCACACACACACACTGACAGACAAGTGAGTGTGATCATCTCCCTCTCGAGTGTGAACATGTAACACGCGTGTTCCCTTGTCAGGTCTCAGTGAGAAGAGAAGCAGACAGGACTCAGGTGTGTGTGCGTGTCTTCCTGTCAGCTGAAGAGCTTTACCTCTCAGACCTGTGGATATATCAGGTAAGAACTTAAAGGGCACACGTGCTCGCACGTACATACACACACACCCTTCCTGAAGGCCTTAATATTGTCCATATAAAGTCAAGTTTATATCCATTTATTTGATTGTCTTTAAATAATTGAATATTGTTTAAATTTGCGTGTTTAGCATAAAACAAAGCTAAAGCTTTTTTTTTCAAGAGGCCACTCTTAGACACTCGTAAACTCTACCTAAATATCCTGGAGATCTGAAATCGAGATTATTACACTGTACGAGTATCAACCTGATGTATGGATGGATTTCACACTAAGGGAAGCGATCGTACATAGCCTACAATCTTCTTAACCATTGACCTTTTTTGTGATTAACGTAATTGTATTGGCTGGCTACAGGCTATGCAACAGTCTGGCTAGAAATTTGCTTAGCAGTGACAGTCTGTGGGGAAACGATCGCTTACGTAACGAGAGAACAAGCGACACATCTCCAGTGACTGCTCCCGGCTGCTTCTCAGCCCAAAACTGGCTCAAGCAGTTAGCATAGCATCAGGCGAGGCACTGAGGCTGACAAGACTACTGCAGGCCAATAACAGATTAGGCTTGTCACTTATGACAGCTGATGTCCGCTTTGATAATTTGAAGTGCGTATATGGTTGACGCCGATAAACCCTGGTCTCAATCTTTTTGTTACATCGAATAACGTGAATTAAAATTTAAGGCTCGGTGTATGAGCTTGCGCAACACAACACTGCTGCTGTGTAGGCTACAGCCTGAAAGCGGCCCGAGATCGATGTGATGGCATCGATGTCATACAGACAGATACCGTGTGTGGCAACACCAAACGGGTGATTCCCTGGCCGTATTCAGGACTGTAAACATTCTGGTAAATGGAGCGATCCTAACATCCATATGTTCAGCCTCGGCAACACAACACACACAAGCCCAAGGGGATGACACGATGACAGTTACCTTCAGCGCTCGCTACGGCCTTTGTTCCACGCGAAGTGCGACATGCTACTCCATAACCTATTTGTCATTTCGAAGGACATAATTCATTAGTAATTAATCCATATATTAAGCTATTTGTAGGAGAGTTATACAACAGGCACGACGTGTTATATTTGGCACACGTGAAGATAATATACAAATACCCTATTGTTTTTAACGGGTGCACTGACACTGTTTTTGTCGCCAATAAACAAATAAACTACCAGTCTTAAACCTTTATCAATGTATTCTATAGATCAGAGAATGTGTTCAGTCAACTGCATTGTCAGTGAAAACATTTGGAAGCCTCGGTTATTTAGCATTGCTGCATCTAAACCGTTAGCGATAATGTCAGCATCATTTCTCCACACCCGATGCGATGCTGGTAACGCAACTCAGCAATTCTCTCCTTTCTCCTTCTAAAGCACTTTTTATTTTAAATACCCAAATAAAACGCCGAACTCACGTTGATTCAGCTCACACACGTTATTGTCACTTCAGAAGTATCCTCTTATGTCGAGTTCTAGTTGAATTATGCAAATAATCCTTACCACTGGGAATGTGTTTTTCTGTCCGGGTGAAGCGATGCAGCCTACATCGGGGAACGCAGTGACTTGTACAGGGGCTGGACCGGGCTGTTACGTCAGCTGGGTCGGGCAGTGGGAAGATGGGGCTGCGGGCCTGCTTCTACAGAAGCGCTGAAGCACCGTCTAGCGACGAAATTTGCTGCTACACGTGTATCCTATAATGTTAATTACTATAAGGAATGTGCTAATATTCAATTGCAATAATGGCATAATAATAATGAAGTTTGGTAACCTATAATGCTTGGTATTAACCCCCAATGGTGTGCTTTGGCCACTAGAGGTCAGACATGGCGTGTTACAGTTTTTCTCAATTGCTAAGACACATTTCTTGAATGTGTACTGTGTTTTCTCCAAACTCTAAACACATATCTTCATACTTACACTGTTTTGGCCAAACCCTTGACTTTTGACCCAAAATCAAACACTGTAGTCAAAACCATATTATCTGTCGTATAAACCTAACTTTGCATTCAAAATACACACAAAGCCCTCAAATAAATTCAACCTCAGCCTGAGCCATCCCTGACAAGACTCAAGAGCAATGTCCCCACAAGCTTCTTCCATGGCTTGGAGAAGGTTGTTCTGTCATAGGGATTTCTGTCATAGTGTGGCACGGATCTCATTTGAGATTGTTGTTCTTCTTCCTCTTCCTCTGCCTCTTCCTCTCCCTTGTCCACCTCCTCTCATTTGGACAATTCTTCCTTTTCTTCTGATATTAGCATCCATGATTTCAAAGTACAGATCAGCTTAACTTTGTATTCATTCCAAACCCCTGATTGCTTGTTGAGTATATTTGCTTGTTAGTGCTTACACATGGATAATTGGTTGTTAAGGTTGTTTGAATTGCGCTGTTTTGGGTTTACTTATCAAATGGCAGTGTTTTCTGAATGACATAATGGTGATAATTGTGTAAGAGGTGTGTTTAGACTTTTGCAAAGAAGTGTGAATGAACCTGAGAAATGTGTCAAAAAGGGTCAATTGTGTGTAAAGATTGGGGTACATGGTCTTTCTGCTGGGATTTGGCAAAATGGTTTTGTGGGGATGGCTTACACATACCATTTTTGTGTGTTAGCAATCGAGAAAAACTGTAACGCGACGTTTCCAGACACTCTTATTCCCAGTCTCATCTTTCAAGCATGCTAACATAACAGTGAACAATGCCTCTTACAAAGTTTTAACTTGAGTTTGACATTTTTCTCAAGCGTTTACGTTTTGATTTCCATGAATAATTAATTGATCGATTTGTTGCCACAGTCTGGGCAGAACCTCACACAAACATGAAGATTACATAAATACAACTTCCTGCCCTGGAATCCCAACGTAGACAGTAAACGTTCAAACATAAGGAATCTGAAAATCTATATCAGTATATCTATATCAGTATATCAATATCAGTTTACTTTAACCAGCAAAAGCTCATTAGGATTTGAAAAGTACTTTTGCATGAGCACATTGGCCTCTTTTAGAAAATGACCACCAGATAGAGACATTTCCCTTAGTACCAGAGGACGACCTGTAGACATGCCTGTCATGCCATGAACGTTTAACACTATAAATGGTTGTCAATTTTAATGCATCTTTCTGGATAGTGCAATGATCTACAAATGTGAAACATGCCGCTTCTTAATGGAAAGACATTTTAAATGTAAAAACACCTTGAATAAAAGTACTCGTTGACTTTGTTCACACGATAATAATGACACATAGGCTACACTACTGCATCTCCAGACTATTTTCTCTAGAAGGTATATTAAAATGGTTTCGTTTTCCTAACTGCTTATATTGTCTGTTGAATGAATGGATGATATTGATTTCATATAGTTTTTTTAAAATTTGAATTCGAAACTCTTCCATATATGCAGAGAATAAACTGGTGTCATGAGTTACAATCCTATGAAATACAAATATATTCCCACGATGAGGAATCATTTTGGGAGCTGATCTTCAAATCGCATCTGAATGTCCTCTCTTTTTCTTTCTCAGGTAGAATTTATTTTAAGATTTGACAAACGGTGGCTATAGGAAACGAAGGCCGATGTGATTCCTTAGCTGGCAGTTCAGAAAAGACAAACAGGTGGATGAAACCCCTCCTGTAATGATTTTTCTTTCCTTCCATACCTGTTTAGCATATCAAATGGCAATAAAGGATCTTTTAAATAATAGGATTACATTTTCGACAGTGAATTTCAAACATGTTTACCAGAAATGACGAACATTTATGGCATGCCTATTGTTATTTAGCAACTTAGCATTGTGATTTCTACATTCGCAATTTAGTCTGTACAGACTGGCTTACTTCTTCCTATCACAACGCCCATACTGGGTGGTGAAATGGGACTGCCGAATATCAATTTCCCAAGTGGGACAATCTATCAAAATTAGTCTCTATTAATCAGGGTAAGGTAATTTAGGGCTGTGATAAAATTATTATCGGCATATTTAAACACAAATGTGCAGACACACCCTCAGCTGCTGCGTACGCTTATTAATATTTACGCAAAGTTTTTCCATATTTTTGTCAGCATTCCACTTCATGTATTGTGGGCCACCTCTTCACTACTCTTGTGACACGGGTTCATTATGCAGCAAAATTACACTCCCGAAAAACATTGCCTTCTAATCCAAAAATGATAACCAGAGGCATGCGACAGATCTCCCTTCACCCTCTTCTGCCGAGGAAATATGTCGACGAACAGAAATAGGAGAGCCGGGCTTTGAAGACAGCATCTGAGGGGTTATGCTGCCGGGGCTGGGGTTGTGCTAGAGATTGAGCCCTGATCCTCACCCCGCCAACCTGTTAATGTAACGGTAATACTTGCGGTGGGCCCAGGGAAGATAGAAGAAATAAAAAAAACTATAGGGGAGACAATATGAAAGGCCTCCTCCACATGGCGGAGTAGAGATTAGCGGGTGTTCCAGCGGGGGGGAGCAGGGTGGAGGGGGCGGGGGGGGGCGGGGCAGGGTGGAGGGGGCGGGGGGGGGCAGGATGGAGGTGGGTGGGTGGCTCTAGAGGCTGCTGATTGAAGCTCTTGTCAAGAGCTCTGCACCAGCAGGAAAAGTTAGTGACGTCCATTAGGATGGAGTCTGCTTCAGACAGGGGAGGCTACGCTCTTTACAGGGTGAGGGAGGGTGAGGAGAGAGGGGTGAGGGAGAGAGGGTGAGGAGAGAGGGGTGAAGGAGAGAGGGTGAGGTAGAGTGTGTTGTCCTGTCTGATTAGGCTGGAGTTGTCATGAGACTGTTGGTGTTTCCCAGTTTATGCATTCTGTTCTTCCCTGTGGAGGAGGTGAGCTTCACCCTATGGGAGTTTGGCCTCTCGTGGGGGCGTGTGTTGATGTGTGAGAGAGAGTGTGTTTCTCTATGACTTTCAGGAAATGTGTGAGTTCTGTTCGTGTGTGTCCACAAGAACAACCAGACTCACCCGGGGAGGGAAATGAACCAGCTACCAGGTCTGCATGATTCTTTATTATTTTCAACATTTACTTTAATGTTTTTCTTTTGGGGTTTCACATCTGAGATAGGTTTGTTTTCATTCTCCAACTTTGAAATTGTTGTGTTAGTTCATATTAGATTCCAGTCCACACAAACTTCCAGCTTGTCCAGGCAGACATAGACAGAAGCCACACAGGTCTTGTCCAGGCAGATGTAGACAGAAGCCACACAGGTCTTGTCCAGGCAGATGTAGACAGAAGCCACACAGGTCTTGTCCAGGCAGATGTAGACAGAAGCCACACAGGTCTTGTCCAGGCAGATGTAGACAGAAGCCACACAGGTCTTCTTCAGGCAGCACACTGTTTCAGTGTTGTGACGAAAGCTTGGAGTACCGGGACAGCTGAAGCACAGACATAGTTATTGTCCATTATCAATTTCTTACAGACCAAATTAACGAACAAAACACAAATCATATTCAAAATGACAGTAGAGCACGGGGAACACGAATGCTATTCATGAAGATGAAAAGTCCCACATTTTCCATGTTGTACATTACTAACTGATGGAGAGGCAGGCTCACGGGCTGGGAGCAGCAACACCAGTCCTCTGGATGGTAGTTAAGCTATGATGATGATGATGATGAGGTGTGTGTGTGTGTGTGTGTGTGTGTGAGAATGACAAAATGTGCACTTGTGTGAAGTTGATTACTGCTTGTCACAGAGGTGGGGCTCTGGGACGTTCTGTCTTTGTTCGGATAGAGGTATTTCCACCTGCATTTCACTGACTGTGCATCGGGGACCAATCAGGAGTTTAGCTCTGGGAATCTTAAAGGTCAGCGATGAGACCTCCTCATCTTCTCCTCGGCCAAACACACAATTTAATTCTGTCTCCTGAGAGCGAGTGTACTCACAATCCAAAGTGATAACGGATGCGTTGCTTTATGACATTTGTTCAACACACATCCCTGTTTGACATCTGAGGTGGTTTCCAGACTCTCACGGCAGGAGCTCGTGGTGATTGATCTTGCACCGAGGGGTCGGACAGTGCAGCTGGGATCGATGGAGGAGGAAGGAGGTGTCCTTAACCTCCTTGGTGATTCACAACTACGTTCTTTAATACTCTCCAGCCAGGGTCACCAAGGGGGATCATGCACACACACACACACACACACCCAACGTACACAAAATTACACTGACTTCCAAACTTCACACAACCACACAAAAATACACAAACTCATTCTCTCAGTGACTTGATGAAAATGCTCTCCTTCTCAGCATCTCACCACTTATAATGCTGACAGTGCTCAATTAGAAGTCAGTCGGGCTCTACATCACTGCCAAAACAAGCCAAAACAAACAAGTTCATTGCTGTCTATGCAATTTCTACTACAAAAAACTGATTTGCCTGCTGCAGGCTGTATTTGTACCCTACATACATTTACACTCTGTCTCTTATCTCGCTCTCTCACTCTCTCTTTCTCCCTCTCAATCAACGTTAGATGCAGTTTCTCCAAAAGGCTAATCGTGTTCGTTTGGAGTGTGTGGGCTCCTCTAAGACTTAATTGCGGTTGAGTTAATAATGACTAGCAAGTGGGGAAATCATTCTTAATGAGATTGTCTGGTACACTGAGAAACCCCTGCTTCTGTCATTGTCCCAACAAGGCCACAACAAGTAGGTAATTACAGCTCTCCACCCAGACAAGTATTTATCCAACCCAGAGAGCCTCACTGCAGCCCCTCACGCTGCCCTGTGGACTGGTCATTCAGAAGCTCAGGATTTTTCACTGAAGAGCTTCTTTACACCGCAGCTGCTTCTGAGTGGTGTGTGTGTGTGTGTGTGTAACCAGGAGCATCAGAGGTCAGTCTGTGTGTGTGTGTGTGTGTGTAACCAGGACCATCAGAGGTCAGTCTGTGTGTGTGTGTGTGTGTAACCAGGACCATCAGAGGTCAGTCTGTGTGTGTCATCCTTGACCCTGATGGTCAGCCATGATGTTAGGCTGTAGGATCAGGTTTGTTTGTGTAAATACATCTCCACAATGTGACTGATGTTTTAGTGCCCAGACGTGTGTGCACGCTGGATTGCTGGGCAGAGTCAGCAGGTTTAGAAGGGACGCCATCTTTAACCAGCTTTGATGCTGACCTAGAGGTTCAGACCACCAGACTCAAATCAAACATGTGATCTCAGTTTTATATTTGCTCCCCAGGTACCCAGGGGGATTCGACCCGCCGTTCCCACTCACCCTGGCAGCGTACAGGGTCCTCAGCAAACCTGTTGGAGTTGCAGCTGCGCCTGACGACACACTGATGAGGAGGGCTGAGCTCACAGACCTGAGGACGTCTGGATGACTGGAGGTTCATCAGGTGTGTTGGAGCAGCTGGAGGTTCATCAGGTGTATTGGAGTATCTGGAGGTTCATCAGGTGTGTTGGAGTATCTGGAGGTTCATCAGGTGTGTTGGAGTATCTGGAGGTTCATCAGGTGTGTTGGAGCAGCCGGAGGTTCATCAGGTGTGTTGGAGCAGCCGGAGGTTCATCAGGTGTGTTGGAGCGGCTGGAGGTTCATCAGGTGTGTTGGAGCAGCCGGAGGTTCATCAGGTGTGTTGGAGTATCTGGAGGTTCATTAGGTGTATTGGAGCAGCCGGAGGTTCATTAGGTGTATTGGAGCAGCCGGAGGTTCATCAGGTGTGTTGGAGTATCTGGAGGTTCATCAGGTGTGTTGGGTTAGGGTAACCCTAACCCTGAATTTATATCCTAGATACATTTCTGATCTGTAATAGGCTTGCTTACTAGTTTCCAACATTAAGTGTTGGCCTTCGTTTTTCAATTGGCATTTAACACAGTACTTCAAACAAGGTACTTCCTGAAAGTCAAGACTTTAGTAGACCCGTTGTTCTTTGTCTCTGAGCCAAAGCTTAAACGTTGACGCAAAAAGATATCAAAGACATCTCATGTGTGTCTCATATTTGCATTCAGAAAAAAAGAGACTGAAAAAGTCCAAAAGTACCATGGTGGTCTAACTTTGTTCTCTTTCATCTAATTTGATGTCGTTTTGGAATGTCTTTAGTCTTTTGTCTTTTGTAGTCGCTCATGTTCTCCCCCAGCGACCTCATCCACTGAGCGGCTAAGCCTCTCAGAAAGTTTAATAATGTGGTGGTGCGTCGCCATGGGAGCTGGTATTAGCCACTCCAACCACCAACGCTCCCCTGAATCACATCATCATAATGGGGCTGTAGTAGAGGAGGTAGACACCTTCATTCTCACTCACTCACTCTCTCTCTCTCTCTCTCTCTCTCTCTCTCTCTCTCTCTCTCTCTCTCTCTCTCTCTCTCTCTCTCTCTGTCTCTCTCTCTCTCTCTCTCTCTCTCTCTCTCTCTCTCTCTCTCTCTCTCTCTCTCTGTCTCTCTCTCTCTCTTCACCTCTGCTGCTCTTTGCCCCTCGGGAACCGTCGTTGTTTAAACATGGCCGCTGGACAGCCAGGGTTTATTTCTCATTTAGTTAAGACTGCTGCGGCTTTAACCGGCGTGCTGTGTGCTGAATGCCACCCGGGCCTGACTGGCAGCTACACGGCTGCTGCGGCATTTGCATGGCATTTAGGTGGGCGGGCGATGGCTGCCCAATGCCGTGGCGGGTAAACAAGATGACATCCATTTACACACAAACATACAAACACACATACTCACACACACACACATACACACACGTTCACACAAACCACCAGTAGAATAGGTCTGGGCAGTCTGACAGCCATTCAGAATTGTGTGGCATTTGGCTGGAGAGGGATGAAAGTTTGGGGCGAGGGGAGGAAAGGATGAGACACACGATGACTGTGACTGCTGTCAGAGGGATGAGGAAGGAGTGCTTCGACACGACGGGGGGAAGAGGGCGCCAAATAAAAATTATGAGAAAGAAATGAGAGAGAACAACAGAAGCAAGACGCAAGTTGTGTCCAGATATATCCAGTCATGTGTTCCTCACCTCTACTGTTATTCAGAAGTGTCCTTCTAGATGACATCAAGTACCATGAAACATGATAAAGCTTTAATAAGGCCAAGCCCCAGGAGGCATGTGTATCCCTCCTCCCCCAGGAGCCCTAACCCTAACCACTCCTGCAGAGTGAAGGCAGGGCGGACCAGCTGGATATCAGAGCTGTGTCAGCGCTAGGTGGGTGTTGTCCTCCTGGATGAGCTGAACACACAGTACACACATGTTCCTGCTCGGAGCACCAGGCCCACAGCTGCCCAAGCCACTCATATATAAATATATATATGGGAAATAAATGTGATTGTCTCGTAATCTGATTTTATTATACTGGAGACTCCCTTTGGCAAATAGATAGTGGGAGTGGATGGATGTGGGGTTAAAATCTTATTTTGCCGCGCGTAAGAATTGTGTTTTCTATATCTCCTTTAAGGTATTCTGTCACTGTTATTATTAATGTTTTTTTATTGAAAGTGGAAGTGGCACATTGCCTGAGATCACATTATTGTGGTTGTCATTTTTATGTGTGTGTTTGTGTCATGAAGAGATTGCATTTCACATGCTTAGTTTTAGTTTGTGTGTGTGTGTGTGTGTGTGTGTGTGTTGGGAGTTCTGGGTGTGTGTGTTGGGAGTTCTGGGTGTGTGTGTGTTGGGAGTTCTGGGTGTGTGTGTGTGTGTGAGGCCTATTTTCCCCATCATTGCCCCAAGCTGTTTGGGTTCTGCTCTGTTTATGAACCAATCATATTGACCTCATTTGCAGGCTCAACATTCCATGTCCCACAGTGCCCTGTGCCTGTCTGCCCTGTGCCTGTCTGCCCTGTGCCTGTCTGCCCTGTGCCTGTCTGCCCTGTGCCTGTCTGTCTGCCCTGTGCCTGCCTGCCCTGTGCCTGTCTGCCCTGTGCCTGTCTGCCCTGCGCCTGCCTGCCCTGTGCCTGCCTGCCTGCCCTGTGCCTGTCTGCCCTGTGCCTGCCTGCCTGTCCTGTGCCTGCCTGCCTGCCCTGTGCCTGTCTGCCCTGTGCCTGCCTGCCTGCCCTGTGCCTGCCTGCCTGCCCTGCGCCTGCCTGCCCTGTGCCAGCCAGCCTGTCTGCCTGCCAGCCAGCCAGCCAGCCAGCCAGCCAGCCAGGCCTGTGCTGGACTGGGGAGGCACATTCAGAGAGAACTAAAGGACTCACAAAATCAGTTTCCTCCCAGACTCTGCCCACTCCTGATCTCTGTCCTGGGAGGGAGCGTGACAGGAAGAGATACAAGATACACAGGTTAGTCTCACATGTGTGCACCTGTGTTCTGTCTGAAACCTCTTTCTTTCATTTGGTTATTTTTTATATTTTATCACAGAGACTAACAGTTCTGATCTCGTTTTACTGTAACCATGTGTGAGTGTGTGTCAGTGTGTGTTGTGTATTTGTCCGTGTGTGATCTGGTGGCAGACTCTGTCCTGCTGTGTGGTGGCTGATTGAGACAGATCACTGTCTTTGTGCCTTGATCTTGTTGCTATTGATTACCTATCCAGGTTTGTGATTGCATCCTGGAAGTAATTCTTTTAAATAGACCATAATGGCTTCCAATCTGGGCCGAGGACGGCCTCAACAACTCCAGTCGGAGATCCATTTAGACCCTTCAGACCCTTTCATACTCTCAGGAACTGGCACATTTTGACATGACTCCTCAGTCACTCTGCCTTCCCAGCAGCTGACCTGCTCCTACACACCAACCTCGTGCCACATCACTATACAGCAGGGAACTGTGGAACAAGTTGGGTTAGCAGAAAAGCATCACTTAGGAATATATTTTTATTTTTACACCTCTATTACAAAGGTAACAGTTCTCATGTTTAAAATGTTTACTTCCTTTTTATCTTCCTTGTGTTTTCTCTTTTTTTCTTACATCAACCCCTCCTACACACACACACACACCAAACATTTCCCAGTCTTCAGACACACCGACCTCTTGTGTTTATCTGTGTTTGAGTGAGGAGATCTAGGATTACCCTGTCTGTTGTGGAGTCAAGGCCAGCAGTGCTGGACCTCTGCTGCCTCCTGGTTCCTCCTCCCAGCCCCGGCTGGCAGGGGGGCTGACAGGGATTAGCTCCGTGTTTGAGGGGCTGCAGAAGAAGATTAAGACTTGAGGCGCGGTAATGAGGAGAGATTTAAACACCTACTCAGGCCAGTGGTGTGGGCAAAGTCTCACCAGAGTCGAACAGCTTGTTTTCCCACCGATAGTCTAGCATCAGTTCTGGTTCTATTGAATTTAAATACTAGTCATCTTCGCTGACAGGAATGAGAATGAGAGTTAAGAGAAATGACCAAACCAGTCGGTAGCTTTGCAAAGTCTCTCTGAGGCTTGAAGGTCAGAGCTCAGAGCTTTATGTAGGAAAAGAGAGAGAGAAATGAAGATGTCGACTCAGATGGTGCAGAACAGAGAAACACACAAGTGTGGGTGCTTGTGAGTGTGTCAGGGAAACCCTAGAACATCACATCGGTCAGCTACATATCTGAACGCACCTAGTGTGATGCACAGCCCAGATGGATCAGATTCAGATATTATGTTTTATAATTACTGAAGCCAGTGAAGAGTCTGTGTGTGAGTGTGTGTGTGAGTGTGTGCGTGTGTGTGTGTGAGTGTGTGCATGTGTGTGTGTGAGGGAGGGGGGTAGTGTGTTGATGGGGGGCATAGTTTAGATTAGAAGACATGTAGGGGCTGGTGATAGGCTGTCAGAAAGTCCTGTGGGGATCAGGCCAGCGATGAGTGCTGCGTTAAGGACACACCATCCTCCCCACCTTGCACCCCTAATCCCTCCCCCGGATAATTCCCTCTAACCCTCCCCCTCCCTCCAACCCCCCCCCCCCCCCCCCCCCCCACCGTCCGTCTCCAGAAAGCAGCTCTTCTGCTATCTCCGTCGCATCAACCTCCAAATGAAGTTCCTATGTTGGAGCAGCGAGGGCTTGGCGGCGTGGCTCTGGAGTGAGTCTGGGCGTCTGAGGCGGTCCTCGTGGAGAAGCCAATAATCCAGCAACAGGGCTGGAGGAGAGACGGGGGCTGTGATTGACAGGTGCTGATATGAGGCCCTCGCCTCACTTGACATTTGGGTTTCATAAGGTCTGGAACAAAGGAAAAAGGGACGAAATAATCAGACTGTGGAGCAGGCAAATAAATCTGTTTATTCCCCCCTCCTCTTCCTCTCCTCCTCCTCCCCTCCCCCCCCCTCCTCTTCCTCTCCTCCTCCTCCCCTCCCCCCCCCCTCCTCTTCCTCTCCTCCTCCTCCCCTCCCCCCCCTCCCCTCCCCCTCCTCCTCCTTCCAGTGGCCACGTCACAGTCCCAGGCCTCGGGGACCAGGGTGATATTACCTCCTCCTGCCTGCCTGGAGCACGTCGCTACAGCAGGCCGGTGTTCAGAGCGTGTGTCTGCGGCTGTGTGTGCTGTGTCCTGTGACATTTAAGGAGGTAGAGTTTGTCTCTGTGTACAAGATGGACATATTGAGAATGTAGAAATATATGAGCCATGTGTTTGTAAAGGTACATATCATGTGCTAGATGAGAGTGAGTGAGCAAGCAGGTGAGTAACCCCAAGTAATAATAAGAATACAATACATATAATACAATTTAATATGTTCCTTAAGCAGATAGAAGCCAAGAAACAGCTCCAACTAAATGAGAAGTATAATGCTCCAATGACTTGGACGAGACTAAAACACAGTGATACTAATTATGAATCATTCTGAACTGTGATCCGGGTCTCTGGTGAGACTGCTGACCCAGAGTGCTGAACACACAGAGCTCAGGTCTAGATCTGCTCTAGAAGGGGAGAGAGGCTGTTTAGAGAGACAGAGAGACACAGCAAACGGAGAGAAAGAATTTGGAAAGAGAACTTTTAAGAGACCTATAGAAAATTAGAACTGCAAAACTGATCTCAGCTGAGACAGGGCTGGAATTATACAGTTGTTACAGACCTGTTTTCAGAGCACACAGGACTTGTTTTGCACAAACAATTATTTATACATATATTTATAGTTAGTAAACCTGATGTATTTGTGTAATACCTGATGTATTTATGATGGCTGCTCTGGGAGAATGTCCCACGGTCAAAGATGGGATTTTAAAAACCAGCTATTTTTTAAATCAATGCTGTTATGACGCTTAAAGAGTCGGTCACATGGTATAGATCGTTGTGCATTTGACCAGAATATCTTAATATTTAAGTAGGCTACTAAACCAAGAAGACACAACAAGAAATTACATGTTATTTTGATGCCATGTGTGGTAGAGAGAAATATCTGATCTGCAAAAATATTTTTCTGATTTCTCAAATTCCAGAATACTGTACATCAGCCAATGGGTGATTTCTTGCTGCTTCTAACCTCAATCATCATACCTTAATGTGCCGTCCTGATAATATAACCAACTTTAATTCAGTGAGTAATTACTGGTCTCAGTTGATAGACAACCAAACCCACGTGGGGTATCTGATCTCGCTAGAGTTTATTGGATAGAATGTTGATGATTGACAACTAAATTAGACGCACAGTACACGAGTAAGCTTTGCGATTGGCTATTTTTGCTCCTCCTTTACCACCCACCTTCGTCTCGTGCGCCAGGAAATCAGAAAATTGTAGTTTTTTTCAAATGCTGTTTCTTACTCATCGTCATTGTTTCATGTCAAGTCAGACTACATTTTCCAGTGACATGTGCAACCGCCGTTATTTTTTATGAATATGTAATGATATTCTTACGTCTGTATTCCTCTAAATATGATCTCACAAGAACTACAGTAAGGTGCTTGCCCGCGCGAGACACGAGTCGTACGGTTTTTGAAACCAGAGAAAATAATATTCCTGAACCCGTTTTGACACAAACCTGCCCAGACGCACTGCTGCTAAAATACATTTGCTGAACTGAAGAGGGACCAAAAGATGACAGTCTTTTTTTTCTTCTTTTTTTTGTGACTGTTTAAGATTACTTCGGGAAGGTTAAAAAGAAGACGGAGATATTAATACAGACAGCACATAATCACAGACAAAACACAGGCCACCATACAGGATTCTAAGGACATCTGTTTATCATATGCTTTGAAGATTTAGAGTGCGAAACAAGGTATTTTGTATTGGACTCAGTAATATAAAATATAAGATGGAGGTTTGGGTATTTTTGTAATATGTGAAAACCACAAATAGACCTTTTATCTTGTCGTTGACAGATTTATGCGCACTGGACAGATTCGTGCTTTTTCCTTTTTCGGGTTTGGGTGGATGAACTTTGCAATACATTTTTAATGATTCGAGATTTGAGCAAGATGTACCCCCCTGCACGGCATCCGGTAAGTAGTTTAGGCTCAAGTCAAAACAGTGAATCCCGGCACGCGTGTACATAACGCCCACACGCGTAATCAGTTTGGGTCTGGTTTTGTGTGGTCGCGCGCTCGGACAATCGCGTTTATTGGCAAACGTGTGTTCACCAGCGTGGGTCTGAGCGCGTGTTTGAATCGGTGTGAGATTTTAGTTTGTGCCCATTCGTAAAAATATGTTCATCAGACATTGGAGTCTTGAGGAGTGAAATTAAAAGAACAGCTCATATGGCCGTTAACCTACCTGGTTAAAACCTCTATCTCAAGGCCACTTGTGTTTGATTAGGACTCAAAATGTTGTCTCACATATTGATTAGGTACACAAGGTTCCTTAACACATCAATACCATACTCAACTCTGTGTATTTGTCTGATCCTCAGGTTCCACACCAGCCGGGCCAGCAGTTCAAATTCACCATCACCGAGTCCTGCGACCGCATCAAGGACGAGTTCCAGTTTATCCAGGCGCAGTATCACAGGTAACATTCTCACATCAACTCCTGCATCACAGGTAACATTCTCACATCAACTCCTGCATCACAGGTAACATTCAACTCTGATATGTTGAACTAGGCTACATCAGCAAAACCAATCTGTAAAAATATTTATGTTGTCCGAATTGAATTAAAATCTGAGTAGGAGCCTACATTGAGCTCTTATTTAGAGGGAAACATTTAGTAAACTATGAAATTCTTTCACATTGTTCCTCAAAGAACTGCATGAATTCATGATTTATTTGATACACTTCTGGTGGAAAAAAACAATGCCATATTCCCATCACTCTCTCTCTTAAACACACACTCTCTCCTCTCTGAATGTAAGATGTGTGAAAGGTGTTTTATCCAGTTGAAGCTGGAAACGCCTGTCAGGGCTGGCCAATAAGGAGGCCCTCTGGGTCTTTAGTAAACAGGATGAACTAATCAGTGAGGTGCATATCTTACCTCTGGGCTGCTGCATCACTATACATACCAGAATATTGTGTTGCACCAGCAGCAACAGCCAAACAGAAAGATTTCAACTGAGAGTTTACAGTGGGATGCAGTGATTGCAGTGTGTATTCAGTCTGGTCTGTCTTGATTGGATGTTTGTCCCCAGTCTGAAAATGGAGTGTGACAAACTGGCCAATGAGAAGACAGAGATGCAGAGACACTACGTGATGGTAAGCAGAAGCAGGCCTGGAACAGCTGGGACTAACTCTGCTGTCTTACACTGATGGACAGACTGTGTGTGTGTGTCTGTGTGTGCGTGTGTGTGTGTAACTATATATTATTGTGTACATAAGAATGTTTATGTGCATGTAAGTATGTATGTGTGTGTGTTTGTATCTAAGTGTGTGTGTGTCTTTGTGTTTGTGTATATGTGTGTATGCTTCTCTATAAATACTATATAACAAGTAAAACACGATTCTGTCTTTTCTTTACAGTATTATGAGATGTCCTATGGACTCAACATTGAGATGCATAAGCAGGTATTGTAGACAGTGTTGAGTTCATATAATAATTACATTAACAATGTTGATTCATGTTTGTGAATAAAACAGTTAAAGGCGTGAGTAGTGTGCACATGTAACATTAGACCAGGTAACACTACATGTAACATTAGAACAGGTAACACTACAGTTTGAATCTTAGTAGGTGTGTCTGTGAATGCATATGGCTGTGTGTGTGTGTGTGTGTGTGTGAGAGAGAGAGAGACAGAGAGAGATAGAATGTGTGTGTGGGTGGGCTAAGTAAGTAGAGATGCCTCCAGTATTGAGAGGTTTTCCAGTGCTGCTGGTTTTGCAGTTTTAAGCTGATTGATTCTGGTCACCGCTGTGTTGTATTTACACTAAAGGACTCTGTTACTGGGGAGCAAATGCACTCTTTAAAGAGACATTTACTAGGCGACAGTGTGTGTGTGCACAAGTGTGTGTTGTGTGTGGGTGTGTGTGTGTGAGGGACAGAGAGAGCGAGAGCGAGCAGAGGTGATGAGGAACAGAAAACAGCAGAAGGCCAGCATGAATTGATTGTGATAATGAGTTGTTTAGCAGGGGAGATGTCTCTATTACTATTGATGTTTTGCAGATTATTCCCATCCTCCTTCTCCATTCTCTTTCTCTCTGATTGGTGCTCCCTATAGGCTCAATGAACCGTGAGACCTGGACTCTGTCCTAATGTTATCCCTCTCGTCCTATCACCATACGGCAGATGTATGTCATCACCACGGAGAGGGGAATGCAGTCAGTGGGGTCAGCTAGAAGTTGAGTTTTTTAAAGCACGTATACAGACAGGGACGTGTTTTACAAATCAGAAACCCCTAAAAAAAAAACTACAAAAGTATCCCCCCGATAATCATTATAATAAAATAGTTTGTAAGTATAGAGAGAGAGTGGCTCTCTGTCACAGAAGTCTTTGGCTTCTATAAACATCTGATGAATGAAAATAAAACTGCACTGTGTTGTAGAGTTTGTGTTTTCAGTGTTTTAGCTTGTCTGATCTAATGACTGTATTTATATTATATATATTTATTATTTCATCTGCCGGGGGTCAGATGGCTGAGCGGTTAGGGAGTCGGGCTATTAACCAGAAGGTTGTTGGTTTGATTCCCGGCCGTGCAAAATGATATTGTGTCCTTGGGCAAGGCACTTCACCCTACTTGCCTCTGGGAGAATGTCCCTGTACTTACTGTAAGTCGCTCTGGATAAGAGCGTCTGCTAAATGACTAAATGTAAATGTAATTATTACTCACACCAAAAGTAAGAACTCACACCTAGCATTACTGGCTGGACTGTCAGAGTTCACACTTCAGTGTGGTGCTTCCTGGCTTTGCTTTCAGAGGATCTAGAGAGGAGCTCAGCTCTGACATGCAGCATCCTCCAGGAGGGTGGGGTTGTAAGGCTGTAAGGTCAGGCTGTACTGAAGGCATGTGATCATACAGTTAAAGGTGACTGTGAGTCTTGAGAACAGGGTGGGTCCTTTTTACCAACCAATCAAAAAGCTTTCTGCAGCTCTGATCACATCACACACATGCCTTTAAAACCTGATCCCATGTTCCCTTGCAGGACTGTGTTCTGGGGTCTTCAGTGTTCCTATTATAGGTGTGTTTACGTCTCTCCTGTAGGCGGAGATTGTAAAGCGCCTGAACGCCATCTGCGCCCAGGTCATCCCCTTCCTGTCACAAGAGGTATGCTGACCCCTGCTGACCCCTGCTGACCATGCTTAGGGAGTCAGGTGGCTGAGCGGTGAGGGAATCGGGCTAGTAATCCGAAGGTTGCCAGTTCGATTCCCGGTCATGCCAACTGACGTTGTGTCCTTGGGCAAGGCACTTCACCCTATTTGCCTCGGGGGAATGTCCCTGTACTTACTGTAAGTCGCTCTGGATAAGAGCGTCTGCTAAATGTAAATGTAAATGCTTAGTCCTGTCCCTGGAGATACACACTCACTCCAGACTTGGCTGCATTGTTCACGCTGTTGACATTTCAAATCTCTCACTCCCTCTCTGGATGTTTATCTTGTCCTCGTTCTACCTTCCCTAAATCTCTCTCCATCCTTCTCTCTGTCTTTCTGCATGGCATCTCTCTCTCCACTCCTCTTTAAAAAATTCTGTTTCCACCATACCTCCATATGTCCATCTGTCCACCTTCACTGTTTCATAACCTATCTTATCCCTCCTCCTTTCCTCTCCTCCTCCCCCTCTCCTCCTCCTTTTCCTCCTCCTCTCCCTCTCCTCTCCTCCTCCCCCTCTCCTCCTCCCCCTCTCTTCCTCCTTTTCCTCCTCCTCTCCCTCTCCTCCTCCCCCTCTCCTCTTCCTCCTCTCCTCCTCCCCCTCTCCTCCTCCTTTTCCTCTCCCTCTCCTCTCCTCCTCCCCCTCTCCTCCTCCTCTTCCTCCTCTCCTCCTCCCCTGTTCTGAAGCAGCACCAGCAGCAGGTGGTCCAGGCGGTGGAGAGGGCCAAGCAAGTCACCATGGCCGAACTCAACGCTGTCATTGGGGTCAGTCAGTTGTCATGGAGATTCATAGGGAGTCAGGTGGCTGAGCGGTGAGGGAATCGGGCTAGTAATCCGAAGGTTGCCAGTTCGATTCCCGGTCATGCCAACTGATGTTGTGTCCTTGGGCAAGGCACTTCACCCTACTTGCCTCGGGGGAATGTCCCTGTACTTACTGTAAGTCGCTCTGGATAAGAGCGTCTGCTAAATGACTAAATGTAATGTAAATGTAAAATGTAATGGAGATCCCACTCACTCTGTAAATACATATAGCTTGTCTTTAAAAATAGACTTGCAGTATAAATGTGTGTGTTTAAATGTGCGTATTTGCAATTGTGTATAAGTATCTGTGTGTATTTGTGTGTATCTGTGTATCTGTATGTGTGTCCAGCAGCAGCAGCTCCAGGCCCAGCAGCTCTCTCACGGTCACGCTCTCCCCGTCCCCCTCACCCCCCACCCCTCGGGCCTCCAGCCCCCCAGGCCCCCCGGGGCCCCCACCCCCAGCCTGCTGGCCCTCTCCTCCACCCCCAGCCTGGCTCAGCTGCCCTCCAAAGAGGACAAGAAGCTCCACGACGAGCTCCGAGGTACACTGCCTGTCTGAGGAGAGACACTGCTCTCTGGTCTCTCTCTGGTGTCTCTCTGGTGTCTCTCTGGTCTCTCTGGTGTTTCTCTGGTGTTTCTCTGGTGTCTCTCTGGTGTCTCTCTGGTCTCTTTCTGGTCTCTCTCTGGTCTCTCTTTCGGGCCCCTCTCTGGTGTCTCTCTGGTCTCTCTCTGGTGTCTCTCTGGTCTCTCTCTGGTCTCTCTGGTCTCTCTGGTGTCTCTCTGGTGTCTCTCTGGTCTCTCTCTGGTGTCTCTCTGGTCTCTCTCTGGTCTCTCTGGTCTCTCTCTGGTGTCTCTCTGGTGTCTCTCTGGTGTATCTCTGGTCTCTCTCTGGTCTCTCTCTGGTGTCTCTCTGGTCTCTCTCTGGAGTCTCTATAATGATGTGTATTCTAATGATGATTTAGCTGAACATTTAAACGGGATACCTTGTCTAATACGTGTTTTCTCTCACTCTCTCTATCTCTCTATCTCTCTCACTCTATCTCTCTATCACTCTATCTCTCTATCACTCTATCACTCTATCCCTCTATCACTCTATCACTCTATCTCTCTCTCACTCTATCTCTCTATCTCTCTATCACTCTATCTCTCTATCACTCTATCTCTCTCTCACTCTATCTCTCTATCACTCTATCTCTCTCTCACTCTATCTCTATATCTCTCTATCACTATCTCTCTATCACTCTATCACTCTATCTCTCTATCTCTCTATCACTCTATCTCTCTATCACTCTATCTCTCTATCACTCTATTTCTCTTCCTCTTTTTCTCTGAATATTCAGACAGAGACTCTCTCAAGGTAAGAATTTCTGCAATTTTTATAAGAATGGTAAATTATCAGTTCCAAATGACTTTGTTAGTTATAATGAACAGTGTTAGCTCAGTGTCTCAACAAAAAGAATGCAGAAGGAAGGAGGGAGGGTTGTGGTGTAAGAAATGGGGAAATTAGAAAAAGACATGCTGGTTGGTGTTTTGGCTAATAAGTCTCTTACTAAGCAGCCTTTTTGTTTTGATGAAAATGCAAGGTTGAAATCACAGCTGTGCTACCAAGTTTGTTCTCCATATACAAGCTCACTGGCAGAAACACACACACAACCGCCCGCGTGCGACACACAGCTTGAGGGGTGAGGAGGAGGTGACATCTTTAGGGGGGCACGAGATAACATTCCTCCTCCGTCTTCACCTCACATCTCCACAGCGCTGTTCTACATGCATGCTGCTCATCTGTGTGTGTGTGTGTTTGAGTCTGCAGTATTCAGAAAACCGTTTTGTGACCGCAAGGAAAGAGACCAAGATGACAAATGTCTTTCATTAGAAAACCGCATGAAGACACATAAAACACACCCACATACAACACACACGCTGAACTGCTCTTTGACACCACGGCCAGCAGTCTCTCTTCATAAAGCCAATAATCCCTTCGTCGGTGGTCTCCAGTTGCCCTGGCAACAGTCCACAGGGTACAGAGGGAGAGAAGGATGGGGAAGACAAACCTGGCTGCTAATAAGGCTTTGTTTCTGTGTGTGTGTGTGTGTGTGTGTGTGTGTGTGTGAGTGACTGCTCCTGTGTGTGTGTGTGTGTGGGGGGGGGGGGGGGGTGAATGACTCCTTGTGTGTGTGTTTGCAGTTGTTCCTCTCCCAGGTTTTCAGTGAGACACTCTAGCTGCCTGTTAAGCTTCCAGCTGTTAGCTGATCCAGTCTGTCCTGTTAGCTGATCCAGTCTGTCCTTGTTTTGGACACATCCCTGGAGAAGTTTTAAACATGTTCATTATTGAAATCTTACTGTGTTATTATCACTTATTGCCCTTGTCAAGGTGAGGGTATTAATATCTGCTGGTATTGATATCTGTTAATGAGTTTATTGTTGCTGGGATGTTAACATCACTAACATGATACAGTGTTGTTGCCTTGTGTCTGTTCATAACTAGCTTGTTAACGATATTGTTGCTTGGTTGTCATAGTTTCTCAGTGTTGACGCTGTCAGCTGTGTGCTGGTGTTAATGTGCCTGTAGCAGAGGTTTGTAGCAGGGGAGTAGCAGGGGTCTGTTGCAGGGGTCTGTAGCAGGGGTCTGTAGCAGGGGTCTGTAGCAGGGGTCTGTAGCAGGGGTCTGTTGCAGGGATCTGTTGCAGGGGTCTGTAGCAGGGGTCTGTAGCAGGGGTCTGTAGCAGGGGTCTGTAGCAGGAGTCTGTTTCTGTGGCTCTTGGCAGCATGCTGACTGTTTGTCCTCAGCTAGCTGGGACAGCTTTCACCCCACAACCACCACACAGACTGGTACAGCAGTCAGCCAGCGTACGAGAGAGAGAGAGAGAGAGACACACTCTCTCTCTCCCTCCTTCTCTTCCTGTAGTTGCTTCCACTGATGTAGATCTGATTGCCTGTCCCAATGAGGTAAAAGCTGCCTGGCGTCCTGGGACGAGGGAGAGGAGAGGCCAGGAGAGGCCCGGCAGGTGATGCAGTTTGGGGGAAGGGGGGAGCTGGAAGGGGGGAGCTGGAAGGGGGGAGCAGGAAGGGGGGAGCTGGAAGGGGGGAGCTGGAAGGGGGGAGGTGAAGGGGGGAGCTGGAAGGGGGGAGCTGGAAGGGGGGAGCTGGAAGGGGGGAGCTGGAAGGGGGGAGCTGGAAGTGAGTGCCGATGCTGGAAGAAGGAAACAGAATAGAATATGAGGGAGGAGGAGCAATGATAATGTGCCTAGTGTAACTGCATGGAGAAACAGCATTAGATTCTATATTCACAACCCATTCCATGCACATACACACATACGAACACACACTCTCTTCTCTCCTCTCACGCACACACACTCACACACACACTCACACACACCTTCCCAGTCATCAACACTGAAGCATGGTAAAGGCCAGTGAAAGGTCATGGAGGGAGTTAGTGAAAGGTCAGGCTAAAGGTCCCATTTTCCTCTGCTCCTCCCTGTCCATCACGGTGGAGGGTTCATCTTAGAGAAGAGAGCACATTTCATCCTTTTTTAAATGAGGAAGGAGTCTCACTCTCACAGCTAACTCATCTTTTTTCAAGTCCTGTTTCTTGATTATGTCAAATCATCATCAATGATCTTCATCACACAACCATATTTTATTAGCGTGACTGCTAAACTAGTTTGTTTAATGAAACTTGCTTTTCTCAGTTTTGCACAGGAAGTTCTGAGTACAAGGAACAAGGTTGTGAAGTAAATTCTGACATGTTTTCTCTCTCTCTCCCTCCCTCTCACTCTCTTTCTCTCTCTCTCTCTCTCTCTCTCTCTCTCTCTCTCTCTCTCTCTCTCTCTCTCTCTCTCTCTCTCTCTCTCTCTCAGAGTTCATCTCTCTCTCCATCGGTCAGTTTACGGTCGGCAGAGAAGCACAGGAGTTCCGGAAGCTTCTGCTCTGACAGAAAGAAGCAGAGGATGGAGGATAAAGAGGTGTCCTCCACACACTACGTAAGACTGCTGCCCAGCCTGCTGGTTTAGTACTGCAGAAGAGAGCGTTGAAGACTGACTGTGTTGTGTTCACCTCAGGACAGCGACGGGGGGAAGAGTGAGGACAACCTGGTGGTAGACGTCTCTGAGGTGAGACTACAGAACCTTCCGGACTGATCTGTGAGGAGGTCGGAGATCATGTCATCCTCACATGTGTATCTCTCTTTTCACTTTCTCTAATTGGAACGTGTTCATTCAGCAGCAACAGAGAGAGACGCAATCAAACCTCCAGCCTTTTTGATCTGCAGTCAAGCTGCTCCACCTCTGAGCTCCACCTGTGTCATGTCCCTGTTGCTGCAGGATCCTGCGTCCCCCAGAGCCAGCCCGCTCCCCTCCCCTCGGGAGAACGGCCTGGACACTCACCTGGACTCTCACCTGGACAGTGGTCACCCCCAGAAGAAGGACGCCCCCCTCAGCCCTGCCTCTGTAGCCTCCTCCAGCAGCACTCCCTCCTCCAAGACCAAACACCTGGCTACGGTCAGCCACACCTCTCAGCCCCGCCTCTCCACCTCTCAGCCCCACCTCTCCACCTCTCAGCCCCGCCTCTCCACCTCTCAGCCCTGCCTCTCCACCTCTCAGCCACGCCCCTCCAGCTCTCAGCCCCGCCTCTCCACCTCTCAGCCCCGCCTCTCCACCTCTCAGCCCCACCTCTCCTCCTCTCAGCCCCGCCTCTCCACCTTTCAGCCCCACCTCTCCTCCTCTCAGCCCCACCTCTCCTCCTCTCAGCCCCACCTCTCCTCCTCTCAGCCCCGCCTCTCCACCTCTCAGCCCCACCTCTCCTCCTCTCAGCCCCGCCTCTCCACCTTTCAGTCCCACCTCTCCTCCTCTCAGCCCCACCTCTCCTCCTCTCAGCCCCACCTCTCCTCCTCTCAGCCCCACCTCTCCTCCTCTCAGCCCTGTGTTGATGCTACTTCTGTTATCTTCCAGAATGAGAAGTCCAGCACTCCTGTGTCCAAGACCAGCAGCCCCGCCCCCCGGTGTGACGCCCCCCCCGCCCGGCAGCTCCTCAATCCCAGGACTGAGACCCTTGCTGGGCAAGCCGCCCGGCATGGACACCCTGGGTGAGACACCACTCACAATGTTATGTTCCAGACACAGAAGTAGGACACCCTATATTATGGACTCTTGGCTGTCGGAAATTCAAAGCTCTTCAACTCTCCCTACGACTAGTACTGTTGAAATTGTTCTCTGCCTTCATCTTTGAGTAGAGCTGAATACACAATGGTTTTTGAAGCGTGTTTTTACATTTCAGTTGCGGGTGTGCGCCCCCCGCTGGCCGTGTCATGCCCCTACCCGGGGCCGTTTGGCCTGGTGCCCCACCCCGGGGTGGCGGGGGAGCTGGGGGGCGTGGCCTATGCCAGCCTCCACAACATCACCCCTCAGATGAGTGTCGCCGCCGCCGTCGCTGCGTACGGACGCTCCCACATGGTAGGGACACACACACAGGACACACACACACGGGACACACACACACACACACAGGACACACACACACAGGGGACAGACGCCACACACACACACATATGATCTGCTCCTATTTCAGAGCAGATCATAAACACTTCATTTTCCTCCAGGTGGGGTTTGACCCACACCATCAGATGCGTGTCCCGGGTCTGCCCCCCAGCCTGCCCCCCAGCCTGTCTGCCATCCCTGGGGGGAAACCGTAGGTATCTCTGAAACTCACACTCAGGTAGACAAGAATCACCTCAGAGACCTGGAGAAAGATATCTATACAAAAAAATAATAATTCATGTCCTGTCCTCTCCTGTCCTCTCCTGTCCTCCCCTGTCCTCTCCTGTCTTCTCCTGTCCTCCCCTGTCCTCTCCTGTCCTCTCCTGTCCTGTCCTGTCCTCCCCTGTCCTGTCCTCTCCTGTCCTCTCCTGTCCTGTCCTCTCTTGTCCTCTCCTGTCCTCTCTTGTCCTCTCCTGTCCTGTCCTGTCCTCTCCTGTCCTCTCTTGTCCTCTCCTGTCCTGTCCTGTCCTCCCCTGTCCTGTCCTCTCCTGTCCTCTCCTGTCCTCTCCTCTCTTGTCCTCTCCTGTCCTCTCCTGTCCTGTCCTGTCCTCTCTTGTCCTCTCCTGTCCTCTCCTGTCCTGTCCTCTCCTGTCCTGTCCTGTCCTCTCTTGTCCTCTCCTGTCCTCTCCTGTCCTGTCCTGTCCTCTCTTGTCCTCTCCTGTCCTCTCCTGTCCTCTCCTGTCCTCTCCTGTCCTCTCCTGTCCTCTCCTGTCCTGTCCTGTCCTCTCTTGTCCTCTCCTGTCCTCTCCTGTCCTGTCCTGTCCTCTCTTGTCCTCTCCTGTCCTCTCCTGTCCTCTCCTCTCAGGGCGTACTCGTTCCACGTGAGCGCTGATGGCCAGATGCAGCCGGTACCCTTCCCTCCAGACGCTCTGATTGGCCCGGGCATCCCTCGCCACGCCCGCCAGATCAACACGCTGGGACACGGCGAGGTGGTGTGTGCCGTCACCCTTAGCAACCCCACGCGCCACGTGTACACAGGGGGCAAGGGCTGTGTGAAGGTGTGGGACATCAGTCACCCTGGCAACAAGACCCCTGTGTCCCAGCTGGACTGCCTGGTCAGTCTCCGTGTTTACTAACCACTTCCTGGATACGGTTCACAGCCTGGACGATGTGTGTGTGTATCTGTGTGTCGTGTGCGACTGTAAGTCGCTCTGGATAAGAGCGTCTGCTGCTAAATGACTAAATGCGTGCGTGTGCGTGTCCGTCTGTATGAAGCAAGGACTACAGCTGATGTGTGTGTGTGTGTTCCAGAACAGAGAGAACTACATCCGTTCCTGCAGGCTCCTCCCAGACGGCAGGACTCTGATCGTGGGGGGCGAGGCCAGCACGCTGTCCATCTGGGACCTGGCCACGCCCACGCCGCGCATCAAGGCGGAGCTGACGTCGTCTGCCCCCGCCTGCTACGCCCTGGCCATCAGCCCCGACTCCAAGGTCTGCTTCTCCTGCTGCTCTGACGGAAACATCGCCGTCTGGGACCTGCACAACCAGACCCTGGTCAGGTACAGAGATGTGTGTGTGTGTGTGTATAGGGGAGACAGTGTGTGTGTGTATAGGGGAGACAGTGTGTGTGTGTATAGGGGAGACAGTGTGTATAGGGGAGACAGTGTGTGTGTGTGTATAGCCCCACAACACTTCCTGTGTGTGTTCCTCAGGCAGTTCCAGGGCCACACAGACGGGGCCAGCTGCATCGACATCTCAGACGACGGCCACAAGCTGTGGACGGGGGGGCTGGACAACACGGTGCGCTCCTGGGACCTGCGAGAGGGGAGGCAGCTGCAGCAACACGACTTCACCTCCCAGGTACACTCACTCACTGACGACACACACGCACTCGCTGACGACATACACAAACTCACTCACTGGAGACACACACACACACCGACAGGAAACTTGGTAGCAGGTTATTGCTTCCCAGGGAGAGAGGGTCCCCTCCACATTCCTAGTGAGCGTTTCCTCCAGGTCCTCCGTGTGTGTGCTCCTCCAGATCTTCTCCCTGGGCTCCTGCCCCACGGGGGACTGGCTGGTGGTGGGGATGGAGAACAGCAACGTGGAAGTCCTTCACGTCAGCAAGCCTGATAAGTACCAGCTGCACCTCCATGAGAGCTGCGTGCTCTCCCTCAAGTTCGCCCACTGCGGTACGGATCTGCTACGTGTTCCAACCATCATGTTCGTCCAATAAGGGCTCTTTATTTCATGCCGCTGCAGTAAGATCTGAGGGCGACTTTGAGCCATGTTGTTTTAATACTGTGAGCAGGACACGTCTCTGCAGCTGACCCAGAGAAACGTCAGGCTTTAGGAATGGGCACATTAAAACATTTCACAATTTGAAAATGTATAAATATTTTTTCAAGAATATTCTAAATCCTGTAGTCTTTGAGAGTGTGGCCTGCTGGAGGTGTGGCGTTGTGGTGAGGTTGTGTGTGTTGGTGTGTCTCCAGGGAAGTGCGTTGTGGTGAGGTTGTGTGTGTTGGTGTGTCTCCAGGGAAGTGGTTTGTGAGCACGGGGAAGGACAACCTGCTGAACGCGTGGAGGACCCCCTACGGAGCCAGCATCTTCCAGGTGAAACCAGGAGGAGTTTTTTGTTAGCAATTTTCATGTTTCATTGGATTGTTTTGGGGAGGGTGAGAGAAAGAGAGAGGGGGGGGGACATGCTAATCTCACCTCCAGTTATTCCCTCTTTTTCTCTCTCTCTCCTGTTTTCTCTCTCTCTCTCTCTCTGCGTTTCAAGTCTGATTTTCTTCCGTTCTGTCTCCCAGTCGAAGGAGTCTTCCTCTGTGCTGAGCTGTGACATCTCGGTGGATGATAAGTACATAGTGACGGGCTCCGGGGACAAGAAGGCCACCGTGTACGAGGTGATCTACTGACCCCGGGCCACCAGACACACAAGAACTACAGCAAGCACAGCAGGAAGAAGTAATTCTGACGAGAGGCATGAAGGAACGGTCTCCTGAACTCAATACTCACTTCCTCTTCTCACTTCCTAACTGGTTGTGGAATCGTGAGTGACACAAACCAGGGTGAACTTTTTTGTTGTTGTATTATTTATAAAACCAATGACTTTTGTGTTTCCATGGAAACCAATGAAGCTGCACTAAGCCTGATATTAGAGGTAGGTCCAACCGGAGATTAAACATTTAACAAGAAACGCTGCTCTAAGATATGTACATTTAGGACAGTTAACAATTAGCAGAACACTGTTTTATCATTTCAACCTTTTTTATTCTTTTTACCACAGTTTTCCTGTTCTCCTGTTGGACCACAGCTCCACAGATTGATAAAATCACCCAGTTGAGGGAGAAGTTGTGCATGAGCCTGGATGTGCATGAGCCTGGATGTGCGTGAGCCTGGATGTGCGTGAGCAGGGATGTGCGTGAGCCTGGATTGTGTGAGTTGGATGGACTGAGTTGTGTGTACACTTACATGGATTTACAAACAGGATCCTTGATCCTCCGTTAAGCTCTCTGCTCTGCTAGTCAGGCCTGATGTACAGAACAAGCTCTGCTCTGCTAGTCAGGCCTGGTGTACAGAACAACCTCCTCACAGGGAACCTGTGCATCAGAGGGCTGTCCTTTTTCAGCTCACATCTGTAAATGGCCAGGAAGGTGGCTTTCTGCTGTTACCACGACATGGGTCATATATCACCTAGTCTCTCCTACTACAGTAGTTATGGTTTTGCATTTCTTTAACTGTGCAATCTGGTGACATTTTACATTTAGTCATTTAGTCATTTAGCAGACGCTCTTATCCAGAGCGACTTACAGTAAGTACAGGGACATTCCCCCGAGGCAAGTAGGGTGAAGTGCCTTGCCCAAGGACACAACGTCAGTTTGCCTGACTGGGAATCGAACTGGCAACCTTCGGATTACTAGCCCGACTCCCTCACCACTCAGCCATCTGACTCCCTGACACCGAGAAAACTCTTTCAGACTGAGAAGAGCAGGGACGCGATACTTAATGTCACTTTGTGTGGTTTGAAGAGGAGCTGTTTAACTGGGTAGTGAAAGGTGTATATATGGACGGACACCTCTGGTGCATACAAAACGTAAATGTACAAAGTTTTTGCCACGAGCAACAGGGCACAGTAGCTGATCAAGTGTTCAAATATTGTAAGTCGGCCTACTGTACATTTTCTTGTCAAAACTTCTGTTGTCAAAGTGTTTGGCTTATTTAAATCAGAATTGGCCTGCAACAGGCTAAATCTTAACATGTAAACCCTCAATACCGCTATAGCAGTTGATTTTAAAATCATCAGAAGTAATCAAAGCAAATGAAATACATTATCTTCCACCAAAATGCAAAAATAATGCAGAATGAGATTTAGGGAGTTGTGAAGTAAGACTGTTTTAAAATGAGCTGGATCAGAATGACACGTTGATACAAAGTGATCATTTTAAATGGACCTGAAATAACTGCTTTCACATCCTCTCATCCTAGATATTAAGTTTAGATTCTAAATGTGAATGTTGATTGTAAAAAACAATTTGAATGATCTTGTTCAATGATTCACATAAAAATGTCACATGTAAGATTGAAAATACGTTGATAATTTTTCTTATTTCTAAATGACAAAAGGCCTTTTGTCTCTCTTCCGAGTGTCTGGCTTAATAAAATGTTCTGTGAAGTAAAAACATGTAAAGTTTGTCCCTGTTTTATTCCAGAATGTTGTTGCTTTCAGGACAAACTCCTTTAAAGAAGACAGAAATCTAGGGTGACAGGTGGGCATCAGAAACACACTGAAGCATTCGTAAAGGATTAGTTAATAAATACTTTTTAAGAACATCTTTAAAACACTAAAAACCCTGTTGTGTAATGACAAACACAATAGCTAATTGTTTCTTTTTGATTAATAAGTAAATATGCGTATTGAAGAAAATAACTATTTGGACTCCTGCTCAGTACACTATACAGACACCTGCTTCTCATTCCAGAATCATGATCATTAATGCAGAGTTCCTCTCAAAAGTGCTTCTCTGTGTGGACTCTTCTGGGAAGGTTCCCAACACATTTTGGAACACTGATGCAGGATTTGCCTCAAGAGCCACTTATGAGGACAGGCTCTCATGTCAGGCTATTAGTCCTGGCTCTCGGGTGGCGTTACAATTCAAACCAGAGTTGTGGAGAACATTACATCCCAGATGTACAGTGCTGGAGGAGGGTGGATGGAGAGCTGTTAGACCAGAGAGGAGGGGGAGGGAGGGCTGCACCAGATGACCTGGCCTACACAATCACCTGACCTTCACCCAAATTGAGATGGTTGGGCAGAGTGAGGGAAAAGCAAAGTGCTCAGAATCCAGACCTCCCTCAGGCCGGTTGGAAATGCATCACAGCTGACTTATCATGAAGCTGGTTGAGGCTACATAGTTCTGAAAACAGTGAGGGGCTATATATAAAGAATATCAAATCAAAAGTTTTTTGGTAAGACTTTTGTGTAATTTTTGTTTAGATGTCAGACAAAAGTGCAGTATATTAAAATAGCTCATATGTTTGTCAGTGTAATCAGTGTGTCAGATTTAAATGCAAGTGGAAGTTCAATCAGTGAGGAAAGAATCTTTCTATCTGAACTATGTATGTAAAAATAACTTCAGAACTAAAGGGAATTTTTGTTTCCATCCATGTAGCTGCATTCCCTTTCCCCTCACACTGTCCTCCGCGCTGCGCTCCCTTTCCCCTCACACTGTCCTCCGCGCTGCACTGGGAAGCAGAAAGAAACATTTCTGTTCTCAGATAAATAAATAAACAGCAAATGAGAAGTGACATACAACAGTAGCCTATGAACAAGTCAAATGAGTGTGTTTCTGTTGGTATGGGTGTGTTTCTGTTGGTATGGGTGTGTTTCTGTTTGTATGTGTGTGTTTCTGTTTGTATGGGTGTGTTTCTGTTTGTATGGGTGTGTTTCTGCTCATCTGTCCATCTGTTTACCTTGTTATCTCTCTTATCTCTCTTATCGCTCTTAATCTCTCTTAATCTCTCTTATTCTCTCTTATCTCTCTTATCTCTCTTATTCTCTCTCTACCACTTTAATCCATCTACCCATTTTACGGTTCCCTGTCAGGCTGTAGGTAAAACGATGCAAAACTCCATCACTCTGGTTTTGTCTCTGTTTTATCAGCTTGTTATGATAGCGAGAGAGCCAGGAGAGCTCTCAGGTCGATGTGAAGAGGAGAGAGCCAGGAGAGCTCTCAGGTCGATGTGAAGAGGAGATAGCTGTTGTTATGAGAGGACCAGTGGTCACTGAGGGAAGTGGAGGCTTCATTTTTTGTCACAAAAAAAACCAACCTATGTGAGTGGAGGCCATGGAGCAGGGTCCCAGGCGGTCTGCAGAACCTTCGCCTCCTCGTAGCCAACTGACGGAATCATACAAGTACTTGGGGGAAAAGTGTCTCTAATTGAACAGGAGCTCTTCAGTTGAATCCTCCATCTGCTGCAGCGTCAGATGGACTCTCGTTCTTTAAAGAGCACTTCTACCTGAAGAGGGCTTTTTCAATGCTTTTAAGGCCCATTTTATCTTCTAAAACAAGTCTGTTTAGTTATTATCTGTACACTGTTCACATTGAGTTTTACTGTCATGCTCTAAAACTGTGCTGCCTATTTTCAAAGAATGTTTCAGGAAATCAGTTATGTAATGCTAAAAATAACGAATTAAAAAGCATCTTTTCTCTTTTGAAGCCCTATTGGATGTCAGAAATGGCCCTGACAAATACAGTGTACATTTGTCATTATTCTGACATTTACATTATTTCATTTAGCAGACGCTTTTATCCAAAGCGACTTCCAAGAGAGAGCTTTACAAAAGTGCATAGGTCACTGATCCTAACAACGAGATAGTCCCAAACATTGCGGTATAGCCAAAACATGAAGCATACATTGTGAAAACCAAAATAAGTGCCAAAGGCCAGAACCACAAGAGCATGTAGTTAAACAAGTTCCAATTAAACAACATGAACCTCAAAGTGCAAGAGTGTACCTGTGTAAAAGCAAACAACAATAATATAATATATTTCACAGCGAGTAGAAGAATAACTTACAACTAACCAACAAGAGCAACAAGTCTCTCAATAAGAGTCATTTGTGATCCTGGAGGAACTAAGGTCCAGCAAATCATTCCTAAGTACCGTTGTACTCCCGGAACAATTGCGTCTTAAGCCTTTTCTTGAAGGTGGGGAGACAGTCAGTGTCTCTGATGGAGGTGGGGAGGTGATTCCACCATTGGGGGGCCAGACAGGAGAAGAGCTTGTGTTGGGAAAATGAGAAATACATTTATTAGTATTCTTCAATTAGCTCCTTTTCGTTAGGGTTAGGGTTGTTTCGTTATCATTGACACAGTGATTACATTAACTGTCATTTGAGGGGAAACATTTTAATCATATTTTTCTTGCCCTTACACTCTACCCGCAATGGAAACTGGTTTTAAAGGGGTTCTGTTTCGACAGCTCCATTGGGCTGCGCTTCAATGCCGCCATCTAGTGGTTTAATGTGAGCATCACAGGTGCGGTTCTCATAGTCAACCATCAGGGGGAACCACATAAGCTAATACGGTCGTCCAGATCAACTCAATCACAAAATATATTTTCACACGCAACACGACAGAAAACATATTTTTTCCACTTACACAGTAAAAGGAGAGGAGAGAAGAGGAGTGGAGAGATGAGAACAGAGAAGCCTGAAACAGAGGAAAGCAGAGCAGAGTACAATATAGTACTAGAGTGCTCAATGATGTAAATGAGTCAATAAACCTTTAAAAATAATTTTTCTTTTTAAATCTATATATTTTTTTCAACCTTTCTAAACTTTGTACTGTACTCTAGCTCTAGGCTAGAGTAGTACAGTACAGTATAGTCGTCATTAAGTATTCACTAAGTGCTAACTTTAAAAAAATGTTTTTTAACCTTTCTAAACTTTTTTTTTTAAATATTTTTTCAACCTTTCAAAATTTTGTAAAAAAAAATAATATAGGAAAACATGCTTCTACAACACAAAGAAAGGTTTCCTTCACTCACAAGACAACTCAGATCAGTCGTTTCTCCCTGGTCACGTCATGTAGTCAGACAACACCACATCCTCCCTTCAGAGCATAAAAACCAAATCAGAGAGACAAGCTCCTCAGTGACGGTGCAATATAGTAGACGTATTACAGTAAGATATAGTTAGAATTAGAATTAGCATCAGTGTTAAGATATTAGCAGCATCATTGACAAGATCAGTGTTACTTAGCCTAGATATACTACATTGCATTACATCAAAGGCAAACAGCATGCTCCACTATGAAACTGTCGGTTTGGGGGTCTTTTATGCTCTTCTCTGCCTGCGATTCGGTGAGTGTGTGTCTGTACCAGACAGCGTGTACATCCACCCCTGGGTGGTCTGTTTGTTCACCAGCCTGATGTTGTCCTGCAGGTGACTGTGCAGAGGTCATAGGAGGACAGGAGGTGAAGCCTCACTCCCTGCCCCACATGGCTCTCCTGGAGAACAGCAAGGGGCAGCGTGTCTGTGGAGGAACTCTCATCCACCCCAAATGGATCCTGACTGCAGCCCACTGCTCAGAGTACGTCCCAATCCGGCTGCAGCCAAGTGCTTCCTCTTGTAGCGCACTGGAAGAAAATATTGAAAGCGAAATAAACGTGACTCAGATCATATCTGACTCTTTTGCCGTTATTGAAAATGCACGGTTTGACTGTAGCAGATTAAATACAGGAGCATGTGTTATAATTTTGTAAATAATCACCTTCACATTCTAAGAGAGTTGCGTTGTCTGTCCATCCTCCAGCATTAAGAAGGTGCTTCTTGGTGTTCATTATTTGAACGAGGAGGAGAAGAATTTCCGGCAGGTCCAGAAGGTCACGAAGCAAGTTGTTCATCCGTGCTATGAAAGCACTGAAAAAGTCAACGACATCATGCTTCTGAAGGTTAGAACAGCAGAATATGTGATATCTAGTGTTTTTCACCAGAAGATAGGAACGAACATCACTCTTCTTTACTGCAAAGGAATTATTCTGTGTCAGAAAGTCCAACCTTAGTTGAAAAACAGTGTCATGTCTGATCCTGTTTCATGAAGAAAGGGAAAATAAACTTCTCTGACTTGTTTTTCTCAGCTGGGTAGGCCAGTGAAGGAGACCTTGTTTGTGAAACTCCTGCCATTGCCAAGTCCTGTGTCAGATGTTCCTGCTGGCACAAGTTGCCTGGTGGCAGGATGGGGAGCGACCAAGAACCATGGAGGCATGTCTGCTGGGCTGAGATCGGTAAACGTTACCGTCATCGACAGGATGAAGTGTAACTCGCCAACCTTCTACAACTTCAAACCTATCATCACCAACAGCATGCTATGTGCTGGTTATGTGGGCAAACACACTGCAGATTCCTGTCAGGTAACTAAACACATAAAATTACATTGTGCAAGTCAACCATTTGTGAATATAAAATTTGTGTACTCAAATAGCGATTTTGTATGTGAGAGAGAAAAAAGCAAATAATTCTGTGCTTGATGTTTTTCAGGGTGATTCTGGAGGGCCTCTGGTGTGTGGAGGGAAGTTTGGGGGGGTCACATCCTTTGGTCATAAATGTGGAATCAAAAACAAACCTGGAGTTTACACATTTCTTTCAGAAAAATACTTAAAATGGATCAAAAAGATTATAAAGTGACTGGTATTTTGAGCCTAAGTGAAACTATTGAACTAAATGTTTTTGATTGATATAATGGAGTCTTAATAAATAAGAAGTTTAATAAAAGTGTTTGCACAAAAATTGCACAAAAGAAATGATTCTAAACAATTATTTTACATACATGCCTCGGTCGGTATCTTTCGGCCAAAGTAAATTCCTTGTCTGTGCAAACTTTCATGGCGAATAAAAACCCATTCTGATTCGGATTCTGATGTCTTCTGATGAACACCCAAAAGAAAAAAGGCACGTTTGTGTGAACCGGAAAAGTTTCGCTTCTCAGATGAAAGAAGATCATCTCAGATCCTCTCTCATCTGAGAGACCACAGCATTCACCACTTCCTGGACCTCAGACGTCTGACAGATGCAGTTTAAACTGCTATTCAGTTACATAACAGGCTACAAAAGGTCAGGCTTCTAACCAATATAAAACCAACCTCAAATGAATGACACCCCCCTAGAAAATATTCTCTTAACTTGAAAATACTGTAAAAATCATTCTGTAAAAAGATTTTTATTGTCTGGGCGTCTTTACAAATGGGATTATGCTGTGAGAAATCACCTCATGATTATATTGAATATCAACAAATGACAAAGTGCATTCAGAAACTATATCAAATGTGGATACAAAGCTGAAATGTTTATGCGCACGCTTAATGGAATCAGTGATAATTTTGGAGCAGTGGGAGCTCTATGACTTAAAACTGGAACTTTTACGATCACCCTGGTCCCCTCTTCCTCAGGGCTCTTCCTCAGGACTCTTCCTCAGGACACTTCCTCAGGGCTCTTCCTCAGGGCTCTTCCTCTTCCTCTGGCTGTGTTCTCTGAGGTGATCATGTTTTTAGATTTCAAATCCAGTTGGACTTGTTTCGAGTATAAATGGCTCATCTAGTGACTTAATTTAAGTAAATGACAGGTTATTTTAAGAAATCTTATCAAGTGAAATTCACTTGCTGCAATGGCAGCAACATTTACCTTGTTTTAAGCATAAGAAAGCTGATAAATAATATTGCACTTAAATTTGATAGTACATGTGTGCAGTGAGCAATTTAAGGCTGACACAAAGTATGGGAACATTCTGTCTTTTTGAGAAGCTAAACAGATCTTCATCCTTCCCCTCCGTCTGTGTACCTGCATCTTTCAAACAGGAACAACTGGTTTGCAGAGAAGCTGACGTGATGAAACTGACCGCTTTAACCGCAGCCTCTTAAGAAATACGAAGAGCAGACTATGGCTTTGTCATTCTGAGGAGAGAGGAAACCCAGACTCATGCTGGGGCACATTACTGGCAGTTGGTGCCTTGGTGGGCTTCTGAGGAAGTTGTTGGAACGGCCTGACTCAGTGTTTTGTTGAGTCAGATGTGAGACGAGGGAGGTGACAGAGTCTGTGTTTTCCACTGAATGACATCCCTCCCCTCACTCAGTCATCAGACGGGGTTGTGATGTGGAACCTCCCAGTTCAGATCTCAGACCACAGTTGTGATTCTGTTCCCCCTTATGACATAACATCTGTCTTCTTGTAAACCGCTCACTGCTCAGACCTCTATTTCCCCCCCCCCACACACACAGACACACACACACACACACACACAAGTATGCAGACTTTCAGCCTTCACGATTGACCTGACGGTTCTAAGAAGTGACGCCTCCAGACCTGCCGTTGACTGAAGGCTGCAGGGTATTCCCCAGCGCTCGTCTCCTTAACTCACGCTCCGCCTGTAAACGTTTCACATACTTCAGCCATGACCTCCAGACTCCCATCTCTCTCTCCTTTCTCCCTCCTCTCTCTCTCCTTTCTCCCTCCTCTCTCCCCTCTCCCTCCTCTCTCCCTCCTTTCTTCAGCCACGACCTCCAGACTCCCAGGACCCCCTGACATCTACAGACATGAGCTGTAAAGGATGTAGCATTTGAAGAGTCTCTGAAAGTATTGCTAATGTGTTGTAATGGCAAGTACAAGCTTGAAACACCAATAGCCGAGGCTAAATCTGTCCCAGACTTGAGATGCTTTCATCTTACTCCACCCTGTTGTTAAGAGTCTCTTCGCGGTGAGGGGTGAGAGTGGTGAGCAATCTGATCTAAGTGTGGACGAGATTCCTTTTGTGTAGAGTCTATTCTAAGTTCTGTTGACCTTTACTCTGCAAATTCCTCCCTGCTTACACAACATTGTTTCTCTTTCAGTGTGTGTGTGTGTGTGTGTGTGTGTGTGTGTGTGTGTGTGTGTGTGTGTGTGTGTGTGTGTGTGTGTGTGTGTGTGTGTGTATGTGTGTGTTTTAGTATACACCAGCAGGTGTGATAGTGACAGGGCATTGACGGCCAATGCCCGCACAAATGGAATGCTGTGCCCCCTCAAAAAATAATTTTGTTAAAGTATAAATAAGAAATACTGGCTATGGCTATAAATTAAATATAAGATGGCTACACTTTCCTGCAGAATATGTAGGTCTGCTCTTATTTCGACTCTCATACATGCTTTTTAAATGCCCACCCATTTAATTCGCTCTGGAGCCAAGTCTGCATTGTGAGTTTTGGTGTAGCAGAAGGGGAGGGTTACCTGGTCACCCCGGGCACTCCCCAGCTAGTCTGCCAGTCCAAACACTGTTGCTCGGCCACAGACGTCACTGCGCTTTTCTAAACAGCCCGACACCATGGCAACAGAGGTTTCGGAGTCAATGGGAGAAATCCCGAACAAAGATAAATAAAGGGTGGTGTCCCCACGTATCCACCTTCAGACCGAGCCCGTTTCCATATTCTTTCTCCCAGTCTAAATTCTTAGACCCGATAACCACATAGTTAGAGCTAATGCTAACAGTAATAAATTTAGTCAATCTTGCCACTTGAGAGAACGATGAGCTAATTTGGTCGTTATTCGGTTCTCCTGTGCAAAATAGAGCTAGCCTAAAGGAAAACTATTTAATGGGATGTGTTTAGTAAAATGTGATTTGAAGTGCCAAAGGGCTTTGAGATCAGTTGTGACACGACGGAGATATTAGCAATAGTTTTGGTGAATTAGCATGCTACAGTAGTGCCGACGGAACCATAACCTTCCGTCACGTCTGTATTATCGATGATGTTACAAGGTTTACCATTGTGATGTCAAGAGTTGATGGCCTCTTAATTACTCTCATCCTGTTCCTCCTCTCTGTTCTGCATCTACTGTAGTGGGAGCCAGTCACAGGAGAATGCGTTCACAGAGGGGAATGTAAACATACAACCATGCAAATAGATCTCTCTCTCTCGCACACACACATTTACATTCTGTGCACACACATAATGTACAACTGCCACACACACAAACTGTCAGTACACAAGCTTTAACTTAACACTGAGAGACTTTATTGGTGACATAAAATATATTCCCTTTTAAAGGGTTAGAACATCACTCTGACCTAAGTGACTAATGACTAGTGCAATAAATAACTTACATTAGGTACAGTCCAAGACGGTAAACATTACAGTCTAACAACAATATTATCAAATGAAGGAACATGGGAATTTCTCAATAAATAAAAACAATCAAATAAATAACATTGTACGGCAGTTCTACAGTGTTCTGTGGACGGGTCCATGTGCCACTGCTTGGCCCCTTTGTCTTCCTGACGTAATTCATTGTGACGTAATTCAACAGCTCTGAGGTCCTATGGTAGAAGAGAGAGAGAGAGCAAGAGAGAGAGAGAGAGAGAGAAAGGGAGAGAGAGAGAGAGAGAGGGAGGTAGAGAGAGAGAGGTTAGTTCTCATGTGCTGAATCTGCCACAGATAACAACAGCCCTTCATATTGAAAACAAAAGCAATCTCATACGGGATCTGTAGGATTATCTTTTCCACTGAAAGGATCATCAACCTTGGTTCATTTCCTGCCTTCCCCAACTACTTTCCTTTCACAACAGTAGCTTTGCTGCCAGGCTTGAGGACCATTATAAGATTGAATCCTCAGGTGTTGTAACTGTTTATGAGTTAGGCGGGCATTCCAGAAAAGGGCAGGGATAATAGCTGAGAAACAAGTATGATCACAATGCTGTGTGGCAGCATTGTGTGTTTAAACTCTAACCCCTGCAGCAGATCTGACACATACACTAATGTAGAAAGATTGTCTTCTCGTCCTCTTTAGGATTGTAAAGGTCGTAACATACAGTGCATTCTAAGAGTTTTACAGCCTTATTTTAAAACCTATTTTCTCCCTCATCCACCTACACTGTCCGTAACCCATAATGACAAAGCAAGTATTTGAATTAATCAGTAGTCAGACCCATTGTCTGTGACGCTCTAAACTTGTCCTTTTGTGACTCCTGTTTCCATCGGTCTTGAGATGTTTCTCTATGTAATATTCATATGTGTAAACATACTGAATTAAAATTGGATGCATTTTACCGCCGTATCATACTGTGCTATGATTGGTTAAGACCACCCAGATGGTTAGGTCATGGTCAGTTGTTCATGGTTGGATATACGTGAACATGCAAGTTGTAGCTAGCTAATGAAGAGCTATGTTAAGAAATAACCTGTAGTACTGCATTTTATAATTTTGTACAAAGCGTGCAAAACAAGACACTCTCCAGACAAGCTATGTGAAGGTGCACACCTGTATGTCTCATCATAGTTAGGAGGACTGCCGTCTCACTGTATACATGTGTGTGTTTTGTGTCTCTGTGTGTGTATGTGTGTGTGTGGGGGGGAGGGTTAGGGTTTAGGGTTAGGAGGATAAGGAGTGTGTGTGTGTGTGTGTGTGTGTGCGTGTGTGTGTGAGCCTGAATGTGTACATGCTTTGCAAAACACCTGGTTCAAAGAGAGATCTCCTTCCTAATCCAGGTGGATCTAGAGGAGCTCCTCACCTGACGCAAGGCCCTGCTTAATCTGGACGTGTGTGTGTGCGTAAGCGTGCCTGTGTGTGTGAGAGTGTGTGTGTGCCTGTGTATATGCGTGCCTGTGTGTGTGAGAGTGTGTGTGTGTGCTTGTGTGTGTGCCTGTGTGACAGTGTGTGTGCCTGTGTGACAGTGTGTGTGTGTGTGACAGTGTGTGTGTGTGTGTGCCTGTGTGTGTGTGTGTGCGTGCCTGTGTGACAGTGTGTGTGTGTGTGTGTGTGTGTGTGAGAGTGTGTGTGTGTGCCTGTGTGTGTGCGTGCCTGTGTGTGTGTGTGTGTGGGAGAACAGGGACAGACCTGGTGGTGATCACACAGTCACGTCAGCAGGAGGTGTCTGCAGTTGATGCTTCTCACTGGCCGAGCCCAGGTACGCAGACAGGAAGTTCTTCTGTGTCCTGTAGCTGAGGAACGCGACGATGACCATGATTAACATTTCATAACATCGACTATGAGTCATATCCTCTGACACTGATACAGCCATGTTGGAGCAAGATTAGAGCTAAATCATATATCTGATTTAGTTGTTGCTGCATCATTGAAATGAATCACAGATGCAGGTATTATACTGTGTCAGGACCACAACGTCTAGTGTTGTTTTGCATTCAGTGACAACTGCATCAGGACCTGACACTAAACTCACACAAGGAGCAGTTCCAAGATTCTGATACTACACAAGCAGTCCTGCTGGGATGATGTGTGTGTGTGTGTGTGTGTGTGTGTGTGTGTGTGTGTGTGTGTGTGTGTGTGTGTGTGTGTGTGTGTGTATGGTGGTAAACTAATCCATCTTGTGGAGACTCCTAGGGTGAAACACTCCTCAGCAGGTGAAGATCTGCTCACCTTTGGACTATCATCTTTTCCCATATTCTGATGATATGCTATATAATCCAGTTACTGAGTAACAGGAAACCCGTGTACAGGGTGTGGTGTTTGCCAGTATTTGGTCAGTGCTGGTGTTACTGGAGTGTTAAGCCAGTACTTTGAACTAGGAATGTAAATGTACTGTCAAGTCAAATTAAAACGAACCAATAATACAGTGAAATATTCAAAAATACAAAAGTGTTGACTTCACTTTACATGTTGTTGACAGTAGAATTAAGCTTCTAAGTTATTCATGTCAAATTATTCTCTTTTATTCAGATACTGTATAGTTTGGGAAACTCAGGTGTGTGTTTAATTGATTCCCAGAACGCTATGAGCAATAATGTGTTTGGGTGTGTTGGTCTGTGTTTAGGTGTGTTTGGGTGTGTGAATATTTCTGTCTATAGCACATGGATAGAAGGGTAGATTTATTTTAGAAATAAATCTTTTCACATGAAAAGGATGTTTGGATGTTCTGATGTGTGTTGGGTAGGTGTGTGTGTGTGTTGGGTAGGTGTGTGTGTGTTGGGTAGGTGTGTGTGTGTTGGGTGTGTGTGTGTGTGTTGGGTAGGTGTGTGTGTTGGGTAGGTGTGTGGAACACTCACTGAGCACAGGTCATGAGCAGGATGGCGATGCAGCTCAGGAGTGACAGAACCACAGCGATGATGACCAGCACGGTCTGCACCAGCTCCCCTCTGCTGCCCTCCTCCTCCTCCTCGTTCCTGCTGCCCAGCAACTGGATGCCGCAGCGCTCGCCGTCAAAGCCCTTCATGCACCTGGGGAGGAGAGTTGGGAAGTAACATCAACGCACAAAGACATCAGGAACGTTTTTGAATCCAAAACTGTATCTCAAATATGGAAACAAATAGAATAGATTTTAGTATTCGTTCTTTATATACATTCATCCCTGCTTTCTCCATCACTTTCATTCTCTCTCTCTCTCACACACACACACATACACACACACACACACACACACACACAGTGAGTAGACCTGTCTGCTACTCACACACACACAGCCTCCTTCAGGTCCTCCTGGTATTTGCACATGCCATGGATGCAGTAGGTGAGGTGGGAGGAGCTGCAGGGGTCAGCAGTGACGATGGCTGAGGTGAGCGCAGTGTGTGCTGACGTGCTGTTGGACGTGAGCCTGCTGCTGTGTGACGTGTGTGGCTGGAAGGCAGTGGTGTGTTTGTGTTTGTTCCTCTTCCTGCCCTTTCCTTTCTTCTCTAGCTTCTTCTCCTCGCTGATCTGCAGCGCTGCAGGGAAACATCTCAAGTTGATCACCGGTGGAGAAGTCAGTTTACATCGAGTCCCTTCAACCCTCTCCCATCACCGCTTTTTAGACACTCTGGGAAGTCATCATGAAACAAGTCAACTTGTATTCGTTGAAGGCTGATGAGAGAGATTCAGAAAGGAAGAGGATGGTTGTAGTCACCTGAGTGGTGCGTGGACTCTTCTGCTTGTGTTCCTGAGAGATCCTCCTCCAGGTCGGCCTCCTCACCTGTCATCCTCAGCACCTCTCCTGAGGTCACGACCCCAGAGGCCCGGCCCAGGCCAGGGGAGAAGGTGACGGCAGACCCCAGGGAGCCCGGAGGACTGCAGACTACACACACACACACACCCCAATCAGACACGGCACTCACAACACTACAACACTGCTCCAATCAAACACAGCACTGACGAAATGAACTCCAATAAAACACAGAGAAACACAATCAAAATACAAAAAGACTGCTATCAAAAAGAATATTTCAACAAACTACAATCAGACCAAACCAATCGCATGTAAAACATTCCAAATGTAGTCTAAGTACGAACACAATGTAAAAATGCTAGACAACCGTCATACTAAACCAATTATGACAATAGTCACATTTCAACACAGGGGACTACCAGACCAGCAGACCATATAATAACACAGTGCTGGTCATACACACCTGCTTCTGTACACTGTAAACAACTCGACATGATAGACATTCTCAAAGGATACAAGTGTCTCTCTATCTCTCTCGCGCTCTCTCTCTATCTCCTGACATACACGGCTCCTTCTAAATAACAATTAGAAGGAGCCGTGGAGCTCAATTAAATTTAAGATTAAGTTGAATTCACTGGACATGAAGGGCAGTGCTTTAACACAGATATACAAATCCAGACTTACCCAAACACAGCAGTGAGATTAGGATGACGGTGTTCATATCCAGGGAGAGTTGCTGTTTGACTGTGAGCTCGGTTCCAACCTGTTGGTGTGTGTGTGTGTGTGTGTTCTAACACTGCTTCCTCTTGCACCTCTGGGTGGGGTGAAGCTTTTATAACGCCTGCCTCTTAGAAGGGTGTGTGTTTGTGTCTGAGAGTGCAACAGACAGTATCAGAGAACTCGGTATATTTAATGTGTGTGTGTAAGTGTCTCTGAAACACTGTTGATGCATGTAATGGAGTAATCACTAATTTGACTGTCCTCAGGGATGTGTTTACGTGCTGTGTTGTTTGAGAGGCTGGGGGCAGAGGCTGGTCCTGGTTCTTGTCTGAAGTCATTCAGGAGTAGCTAACGTCCTCTCCCTGGGCAGCCACCACGCCTCATTAACACGCAGCAACAACTCTTCCTACTCCAGCTATTGTTATCACCTCCGGTCTCTATGTATTTGCTTAGTATCAAAGCTCAGGTCAAGTCTGTGAATGGGACTGTTGAACATGATTCAGCAACAGCTGTATCAACGGCCCACCCTTACTAGATACACACTTTAACACACACCTTCACACACCCTCACACACACAGCCTCATATGTTGTTACACAGAGTATTACTACCAGACCTCTGTCTTGATTGGAAGGTTTTTGTTTTAGAGATAAAAAATGTTTTTGAAGTGCAGTTATTACATTGTTGGTTTGGGAACGTTGTCTTGACTGAGAATGCACTAAACATTCAGGAATGTGCTGCTGTTTTTGTACCAGATAACATTATTTTAACGATGACAGATTTTATATTGCTTGCATTACATAGTACATACTTCTATATAAATAACATACTTATCACAATAACTATTTTAAAATGAATCAAATGTATTTTTTGGCTAACTATAACCCTTAACCATAACTCTAACCCTTAACCCTAACCCTTATAAAACATGGTTCAGAAAGTATTGAGCCAGAGATAAAAGCATGGTATGCTGAGGTCTGAGTGATGAGATCTGTCTCCAGTGAGAGGGTTAGGTTGTTGTGTCTGCTACAGGACTTCAGGCCGTCTCCATGAATGGAATCCCTGGAGAGCTCCTTGAGCATCTCTGGAATTCCTGCTGCAGAAGAGATGTTCCTGCTCCCAGTGTTGTTTATACAGGAGGCCTGATGGGGAATTCAACAGCCATCACAAGGTAAATGTTTTGAATGTTTGGGATTTTGTTGGGGGGGACGTCACGGTCGAAGAGATGTGGAAAGTCTGACATGAGCCTGTGACCACTACAGATCAGAACACAACCAATCAAAATGTACAAAAAAAATCAAAATGTACAGAAAGAGGACTACTAACAGATAAGACTGAATGGCGGTTCTAGTTTACTTATGTTTTTTTACACTTTTTTAAAATATATTTTTGGGCATTTTCATGCTTTTTTACGCGCGCACATGTATTCTATGTCTGCCTGTCAGTGCTTATGTACATGAACATGGACACTTGTCCACATTCTCTGTCGAATCAGACCTGTAAAAGTGGAAATAACCCTTTATCGCATTAGTACTTCAGAGGATTGTTTTGCTGCAAGGCTGTTTAAATTACTTCAAATCCAGCCCTCTAAGTAGTGCGCCCGTGCATAGATGAGTGTTCCTTTGAATACAGACATGTTATCCATGCTGAGTGTGTGTCCACTTGAACCCTGTACAAGGCCTCTGTGCGTGATCCAGTCTGTGTCCAGGAATATAATATGTTGTTGAAAAAAGACTGTCCTAATGTTTCAAGTGAACGTTTGTTCAATTATTAACATGGATCATTACTTAAAAGGTACTTAGTTGGATGTTAAGACACGGGTCGTTAACTATTGTCCCTCTTTAAATGGCCGAGGAAGTGAAATTACATTATTTATTAACTTTGTCCAGGTTAGCGTGCACAGTGTGTTTAACTGCATGAAGTAAAAGGACACCATTTGAATTCATGCTCAGGGTTTGTGTGTGTGTGTGTGTGTGTGGCCTGTCAGTTTTTACCTCAAGTCAGGCTACTCTCACTCAGTCACTCTTACTCATAATTGATTCATAACTTGAGAGCTACTGTAATTTCTACACTGTCCCATAGCATCTTCAGAACCATGTAGGGATTTGTGTTTGTGCGCTAGTGGTTTAGATCATGTTGATACACCTAATGGCAATTAGGGGGTTAGGGGTGAGGAACTAAAACAGGTTGATCAGTTGTCAGGTTACCCTGAAACGCTTTCATCAATGACACGCTAAGGCCACTAATAATCCACCTGGCGTTCCCATGGATACGCACTGCTATACTGCCCCCTGCTGGACCATTTTCTGTTTTTCTAAAAGTGTTAAACCACCTGATAACCCTCCACCCCTGCATGTGATGCACCTGGATACATGCTCAGTGATCCTGTTCAAATTGTGACCAAAAAGAAAGAGTATTTAGAAGAAAAGTTTATTTAAAAAAACATTAAATACATGTTACCACACAATTATTTAATTTAGACAATAAATAGCCTGTATTTTTCAAGCCCAAGCATGTAAAGTACGAAGAGCAATACATTAAAGAGCAAATGCAAGTTTTTTCATGATGATGATGATGATGAAGAACCCACGACCTTCAAACTGAATTCTCTGAGCCGTAGGGTTTATAGGGTGGAGAGGATGTTTTACACCTGAAGAAACAGACATCACACATCATTATTTACGAAAGAAATGGGAAAGGAAACCAGATTAGACTGTCACTACTTCAGCAACAGATCTCAGTGTCTCTTGTGTTCTACTACAGATCTCAGTGTCTCTAGTGTTCTACTGCAGATCTCAGTGTCTCTAGTGTTCTACTACAAATCTCAGTGTCTCCAGAGTGTTGTACTACAGATCTCAGTGTCTCCAGTGTTCTACTACAGATCTCAGTGTCTCCAGTGTTCTACTACAGATCTCAGTGTCTCTAGTGTTCTACTACAGATCTCAGTGTCTCCAGTGTTCTACTACAGATCTCAGTGTCTCCTGAGTGTTCTACTACAGATCTCAGTGTCTCCTGAGTGTTCTACTCCAGATTGGACTTGGCGTCTGCCTCACACACGAGGCACGGTGTGAGGCAGACGCTTCCCCAGGTCCCTGCCTCACACACGAGGCACGGTGTGAGGCAGGGACCTGGGGAAGCTCTGCCCCAGGTCCCTGCCTCACACACGAGGCACGGTGTGAGGCAGGGACCTGGGGAAGCTCTGCCCCAGGTCCCTGCCTCACACGAGGCACGGTGTGAGGCAGGGACCTGGGGAAGCTCTGCCCCCGCCAGGCTGATGTGTTCCATTAGCAGACGCTTTTATCCAGATGACAATGTCATCATGTGATCGTACCGTGTCCTGAGGCAGCAGTAGACAGCAATCCCCAGGAAGCAGAGGAGGAAAGCCACGCCCAGAATGATTCCAATCAGACCCTCGATTCTGGAGTCAGACTGGGAGGGATTCACGATGTAAACAAACATACAGCGGTCTCCAACGTAGGGGGGCAGACACCTGCGAACACACCGAAAACCACCTTAGAATTCATCAGGAACCTGAGTTTATGTCATTCAATATTTCGCTCACTGACTCAACAAGCTCATGACTTACGTGCAGGACGGCTTGTCACTGTCTTGCGGGTACATGCACTGTCCATGCTCACAGTACCCTCTGTGTTCATCCTGGCACGGCCTGGACATTCTCAGAACTCGTGGCTCCTCCATGCTCCCTGTAAACAAACACACGCATGTAAAGAAGACTGAGAGAAACACAACAGGGCCGCCTCAGCAGGACCTGGACGTTATGTCAGATGAACTACAGAGAATTCTGAAATCGAACAAGACGTTACATGCACCGTTCAGCTGAAATGTGAAACCCATTAACAGAAGAAAAGAATGCTTGTTTTTTTTGTACTGAAACTGTAGTGTTGCGTACCGTTGAGTGTGTGCGTGGGTGCTGAGACACGCGGGTGTGGTGTCTGTTGTGTGAGGTTGCCGGAGGGTTCAGATGATTGGACCGCTGTGGCTGCGAGGATCAGTATCGCCATCAACCAGGACATGGCTGTGACATGGACGGAGGAGGGAGGACAGAAATGGCTTGGTTACTTGGAACTAGTCGTACTCATCTGTCGTTTCGAACCACAGTGTCAAAATTAGTTTCATGCTCTGAAGCTTGACAGTCATTTGCAATCCCCAAAGAGCTTAAATAACATTTAGTTTCATGCATGTTTTCATTGATGAATGGACAACCTTACTATCTGTTCAACACATATCATATATAAATGGAACATGTAAAGTAATTCCTTTGTAAAGTAATTCCTTTGTAAAACACCAATATTATTTCCACACCTTCTGACCAGTGGTCGTGGATTCGAAATACATTTACTTAGAGCAAGCAGATTATATGGCAGATTATATGGCTTTAAAGCACCAACGAGTATTTGTCTATGTGAGAATTATTTTATAAATGTATTTATTTCCACTAAAGCCATGGAGCCTCCTGATCACACTTCTGCTCCACCCATGATGGTGTTAAAGGTATTCAAATCTCTTGGGCAATCTTGCGTAAAACCTAGCTCTGTCCACATAGTACAAATCACTGTCCTAATTTGCATGGTAGTGTTGAATAATAATGGATTTTTTTTCTTCTTAGACGTCTTTAACTTGTGAATTCACAGTAAACACCAAAAACTCCAAATATTACGATGAATCAATATCAAGACGTGTAATTGGTTAGTTGCATCAACAGGACAGTGGAGGTGATTTCTATGCCTCCTCTATGCTACTCAGAAGAGCTCAGTTTGATGAAACATACCTTTCTGCATGTTTCTGTTATAGTAGTCTGGTGGTCCTTCAACGCCTGACGGTTGTGACTTGTCTGTTTGCCTGGTCCTCTGGTGCAGCGTGAGGGTGCTGGTCCTGCTCTGGGCTTTTATACTCTTTAGACACATCTCAGAGATAGCTCAAACAACCAATAGGAGGACAGGAATGTTTCTGAAAGCGCTTCTTTTTTCAAAGATCACAAAGTTCACCCAGCATCCTGTTCTCTCCCTCACACGCCCCCTCGTTACTGCATGCAGGGACATAGACTGCTCATCAAGAGGGTGTGTGTGTGTGTGGTGTGTGTAAGAGATGTGTGTGATGTGCGTGTTTGAGGTGTGTCAGGTGTGGGTGTGAAGTGTGTGAGAGGGAGGTTGCTCTAGGGGGTTAATAAGTCTTCAGTGGAAGGCAGTGAACCTATGCAAGCTTTCACAGAAACGTGTTTTGATGGAGCTTGTCCGTCTACCTCCGGTTTGCATCAATGATGATGCGGTTGTCTCCATGGCGGCTATTTGAGCTCTGAGGGTCGGGTGTACACAGTCAAACCAGGAGGTTTGTGACAGGGACATTCCCGCTTTCTATGAAGCGGAATCAAGGGAGACATGTCCCATTCCAACAGAACTTCAGCGCTCTACTGACATGTCAACATTAATGTGATCCTCTACATGACTTACTCATATTAGTAAGTCATGAAATGACTTAACTGACTGTTTTCATCATAGAGTGAATGTTCAACATGGTTTTTGTTTGGTTAAACATGATCGTACTACAACTAGGCCCATACTGAGAATGATCTCATGAGGGTAGTCTGATGACATTGAAGTACTGGAAATCCTGACAGCTTAGAAAAGATGAAATGACACAGTAGGCTATTAATTCACGCATAAACCTTATATTCAGTCCCTTTTCTAGTCAAAACAATCTTAAAATGTTATATTCTAACTGTGAGCAGAGCACAAGTGTCAGTAGAAAAAATACAAATCACAAAAACCTTCAATAAAATTAGTAAAGAAAAAAACTACAACAAATAAATAAATACCAAAATAAATAATCATCAACAAAACATCGGCATCCAAGGATGAATTGAGAGTTTTGCAACAGAACAAGTTAATCCAAATCAAACCAGTCAGTAGATGTGTGTTGCCCGCATATTATAACTGAATCTGATGCCCAACTCACTGCACAAACTCCTTTGCATGTCAGCACAATACATGGCCCACTAGTACTGTATGTTTGATCCTGTGTAGGAGACATGTCACTAGTACTGTATGTATGAACCTGTGTAGGAGACATGTCAGTGTGTCAGGGCATTTCTGGCAGCAGTCACAGTATTCCTCATCAGCATAGCCACTGTCACAGGCCCCACCCCTCCAGGAACAGGGGTGATGAACCCCGCCTTCTCCTTCACAGCTGCCGGAGACACACACACAAAACACACGCTAGTTAAACTAACACCCAGGACAACATTTTCAATTCATTTCTATAGATGGATCACTTGTGTTGATGGATGACTTGTATTGATTACCCTCAAAGTCCACGTCTCCCACCAGGCGGAGCCTCCCGGTGGCGGGGTCCCGGACACGGTTGATCCCCACGTCTATAACGGCCGCTCCCTCCTTCACCATGTCTGCTGTGATCAACCCTGGGACTCCTGCAACACAGGGGTCATGTCACATCCTGAAGGCACGGCCTACTTCACGGTTGTCACGGTGATGGTACCTGCGGCTGCGATCAGGATGTCCGCCAGGCTGGCCAGCTCTCTCAGCCTCTCTCTGGGAGTGCACCTGTGAGCCATGGTTACCGTGGCGTCACCTGAGGGGACATGTAACCATGGTTACTGTGGTGTCACCTGACGGGTTTATAATTTATTGTACATGGTTACCATGGCGTTTACTCGATATGGTTGCCGTGGCGTTTACTGTATATGGTTACCGTGGCGTGATACCGTGGGGACATGTGAAGCATGAATTATAAAAAATTATTACTTTCTGTGTCCCTCCAAGGCGCACGTAAATAATATTCCGGTATTTCACTCCTGGGGCATGTTTTAAGGAATTATAGTTCAAGATTTGCCTTATTCGTCTCAAGGGAGTGTAAAATGACTGATGATTATAGTTGAGTAACTGACACGGTTCTATGGAACTGCAAAGAAAGTGTGAGTCCTCCTGGTCTGGCCGCAGCTCAGGCCGGCCGCGGGCGCTCACACCCTGGGTACAAATCACTTACCAGTCTGACAACCGACGCCGGAAAATGCTTCAGACCTTGCATATTGTATATATTATAGTAATTTCATGACTTTGTCTTAAATAAGTAGAGTCCCATGGAAGGGCTTTGTGTAGACACCTCGTCAGGAGAGGTTTTCCAAAGACTAGGTGGGCCAAATACAACAACGCTGGCTGCTAGGTGTGTGTGAGTGTGTGTGTGCACGTGCGTGTGTGTGTGTGTGTGAGTGTGTGCGTGTGTGTGTGTGTGAGTGCATGCGTGTGGGTGAATTAAGATTTTGGAGAACAGGAATGAAGGACAAGTCATAGCACAGCAAAACATCCTGATATCCACATACCTGATCTGAGCCATTCTGTTCACTCTTAGTTTGGTGCCAATGTAGAATATAGTTCTAATAAACACTTATTTTAATAAATGTACCTCCTCTAATAGATTTTGTTTTTATTTTATGTAAAAACTGTGATCCTTAAGTTCATCAGTGGAGCCATGAAGTAACAAAAGCCTTTGTTTTATCTTTCACACACTTGTCCTTTATAAAATAGGTTTGTGTGTGACCAAGTGTTTGTGCATGTTTGTGACTGACTAGATAACGAGCTGTTCCAGTCTCGTTGACCTCGTTACCTGCTTGGCATTCAACCGGAACAGACAAAGTACCCCAAATAGGATGATGTCATCAACAGAACTACATGTATCTGTGAGGTTATTTGAATCCATTAGTGAGATATCTATGTTAATCTAGTAAGGTACATACACATTTTTGGGGTATCTTAGTATTAGACTAATATAACTTAATATAAGATTTGTCTCCCAACTCCATCCTCCAAATGGTCATGTGACCATTTATGGAAGAACCATCAGCAGTCCATCAATCTCTCTAAGCTCTCCCCCTCCTTCCTCCACTTTCTCTCTCTCTCCTTCCTCTCCCTCTACAAGGTGTTGCAACACAGCCTATTGTTCCAGTGTCTTGACGTCACTCTCCTAACCTCCTTATCGCCCCCAGACAAATGCTTATGAGAAGTAAACTGAGGCAAAATACTACATTCTTAGTATGCATGTAGGATGTGGGAATGTTTTGATATTGCTCATAAGTATTCCGGATATTTGCATGTGCAATCTAACCGACATTAGCTTCGAGTCACATACACACATACAGTCAAACACACACACAATCTCACACACACCCCTCACCTCCAGGTCTCTCGTGGGTACGGTCAGAGTGTAGCAGCATAGCGATGGGCATCCCCACATTCTTGGAGCGGCCGGCCACCAGCACATTCTTCCCCACGGTCTCTATGCCTGAGCCAATCACAAGGGCCACACCGTCACACATGAGCCAATCACAGGGGTCACATCGTCACACATGAGCCAATCACAGGGGCCACACCGTCACATGAGCCAATCACAGGGGCCACACCGTCACACACACATCGTCTACACATCAACGCTTCTTGGGCAAAAGTGGAGAGCACCTATTCATTTCATGTACAATTTCCCAGAAGTCCTTTTTTTGTTCACTCTATCCCAGGGTATGTAATTCTGAATGACAAGTTTTGACATATAGTCTGTTACTGCCACCTAGTGGACGAAGGTTTAAAGGCCCAACTTTGTCAGGCCCCTTTTCAGGACAATGCATGATATTACAGAGCCATGTATCATTTCCCTAAACATGTACATTACTGTACTGTTTATAATAAAACATATTCCATTATGTCCAACCTAACCTTGCATTCTTATCATGCAAGCACAGTAACATTAACAAGTGACATTTTGAGTACTTTGGTCCTCCATATAACAGATGAACCATGGAGTGAGTATTTAATCCTTAACTAAGCATCATTTGGCAGGATGGCATTACTTCATGTGAAAATGAAGTTTTTGGTATTTATTTCTAGTGTTTCATGTTGTTTTTCATCCCCCCTCGACCCTCTCTGAGCACTGAGACACACGCGTGCTGAGGAGACGCTGGTCTGACCCGCTCTGTGGAGGATCTCCCACACGGCTGCAGGCGTGGCCGGCACCATGGCCCGCTGGTCCAGACACAGCTTCCCCATGTTCACGATGTGGAAGCCGTCCACATCCTTCTCCGGGGCGATGGCGTTGCACACCGCCCTCTCGTTGATGTGACCTGGTGAGGCACGGACATTCAGGTAGATTTCCAAACAGCTGCTCTACTGATTAGTAGAAAGTGTGTTGATGATTAGGGTGAGTCTTGTGAAACGTTCACCTGGTAGGGTTAAGGGTTAGGGTTCACCTGGCAGGGTTAGGGTTAAGGGTTAGGGTTAGGGTTCACCTGGCAGGGGCAACTGCACCAGCAGGCCGCTGATCTTCCAGTCTCGATTCATTTTGTCAATCAGGTCCAGCAGCTCCTCCTGAGAGACAGAGCTGGACCTCAGCACTGTGTCACTGGAGATACCTGGAGAACACACATACACACACACACACACACACCCACAAATACACACACACGCACACATACACACACACACATATGCCACACAGATATTAATATCTAGCAACAGAAAGCAAGCCCTAGTAACCAAGACGTTAGCTGTCTGCCATGAACAAACGTTTATGCTGGCCGGCTGTTCTTCGTAAATCAACGTGTGTTCAGTAGCTACTGTCAACCAGGGGTCAGATGGCTGAGCAGTTCGATTCCCGGCCGTGCAAAATGACGTTGTGTCCTTGGGCAAGGCACTTCACCCTACTTGCCTTGGGGAGAATGTCCCTGTACTTACTGTAAGTCGGTCTGGATAAGAGCGTCTGCTAAATGACTACATGTAAATGTAAACCACAAAAAATGTCCCAGTTATAAATGCTGCTGCCAATACCACAGCCTGCCTGCAGAGGGCAGTGTACCAGCAAGTACAGCCCAATGTTGGCTACGCGGCTTGTTACTGGTTCAGGTATGGAAAAAAACACAGCAGCTCTAGGTTTGAACATGATAAACTGTCCAATTATAACCTGCTGTGAATTCCTGACATACAGACCCAGAACGCTGGCGGCTCTGGTCTTGTTCCGGACGTAGGTGCGGCTGGCGGGGTCGTCCCCCACCAACACCACCCCCAGGTGGGGCCTCATGTTGCCCTGGGCGACCAGCTCCTCCACCTCTCGTTGGATCTCTCTGTGGATCTGCCGAGCAAGATCCGTCCCCGAGAGCACCACAGCTGCATGTCTGGACACACGCGCGCAGCGTTTCCCAGAAAAGGAAAACAATGCTAATATACACTGGGCAGACATTAAATTGATCATTTAACTGTTAATTATATCTTGTGACATTTATTTTTTACAGGGTGTTATAATTTGATAAAAGGTAAACGGGCAAACCCTTTATCCACTGAGAATAGGCTAGGAGACGCTAACAACAGGCATTATCTTTGGCAACCTGCGCATGGTTAAGCCATCCCACTATAATTGTAGGCTAACCTTGTCAACCTTGACTCATATTACCGAGCTGCAAGCTATTTCAGATGGCAGTACAGATACTTATTATACAACCTCAACGTGTTTGTTTACAACATAAATCCTATCAGGCTTAAAATCCGAACTCGTGATATTCCCAAACCTGCACCTGCCTCCTGCGATGCAGTTAGCTGGCTCTCACATCATCACACACGTGACGGTTTACCCTTCACCCCACCGCATCCCCCAAACGCAGTCCTCTTACCTGCTTCCCGACAGTTGAAAATGTCTTCGCTGGCAGTCGCATTTTCTGTGCATTTGCAATCTGACACGACAGCATGGATGGTTTAGTGATGAACCATAACGGATACGGAAGGAGTAGCGTAGTAGCGGTGAAACAGAGGCCGCCATGTTGCGCGTGGGTGACGGTAACAGCAGCGGGGGCAGGGAGGGCTACAGGATGTGTCCCATAGATTATGGTGGCCGCGTCAGCGTGGACTGAAAGGGTTAAAATCGCATTACATTATGAAAAAGAAATCCAAGTTTAAGTACAATCACTATTAAATAATTTTCTAGTAGTGAATGTGAATACAAAACCATGAAACATTTCCATAATGTAATATAATTTTCTTAAATTCCAAATACATCTTAAAGGCAATTTATTTGTTACAAAATTCATCTTTTACAATATTTCGGTGAGTTTTTTTGTATTGTATTAGGTTTGTGAGCTTGTTACATTATGGCTGTTATATATGTTACCTAGCAAACAAAAACAAACGAGATTAAAACAAAATACGTTTTTACAAAAGGGTTTGTTATTATAGTCTGGTATATAGGCCTACATCATCTAACTGTCATCAGAACACAGCAGGTTACCGTAGAAACACATGAATGGTTAATAAATCAGAATAGATGAACAGATTATAAGGTAATAGCAGATGTACTGATTGTGATTAACATAAGCACATATGAAATGCCATTTCTTCCACAAACTAATGATCTGAGGCAAGGGGCAACATACAGGGGCGCAGGTTTCATTAGACCCACAGCTCCCCTCCCTGTGAGGCTGCTGATTGAAGAACTGCTGCCCTCTAGTGGTGACTGTTGCTTTCAACCGTTGTCAAGAACTGCTGTTAGAAAGATCAGTCACAAATAGTGAGTAATAGTGATTTTCCTTTGCGATGTGTGCTTGTCTGGTTCCTTGTGGATGATAGGGGCTTGGTGTTTAAAACTACCTCTTTAAGACTATCTCCTCCTGTGAGTCTGTTGTCAACAAAGATACAGATCTGGTACTGGGGCTATCATCCACCCCACCATCTATCACTGTCTGCTAAGACAAGTCAACACTATTCTGGGATGTTCTGTCCTCACGGCAGTGACTGTACTTGTCCAGTGTAGTTCTGAACAGTGTCTCCCTCCCTCCAAACAGGGATCTGCTCTGGATGGCCCCCATCTGGCCAGAAAAATAATTGCAAACTTTTTAGTGAACATGGAACAGGCTAATTCAAGTCATATGATGTGTACTGTACTGTACTATATGCCCACCAGGACCAAGAATGATCTCCAAAATGTTTCACACTACAAACTATAAGTGTTAATCAACAAAAGTTGCTCAACAAATGGGTTTATAAACACATTAATTTGATTAAAATAATTACATAAATGGGTGTAATATACTTAATCAATGGCTGAGTGAATCAATTCAGCAAGGGTTAATGAGACTGCTCAATAGAAATTATATAAAATAAATTAAATAATCACAAGTTAGGGAAACACATTGGGGTAAAGCGGTCAGGGAAGTCATGCATCACTGTTCGATCGCGTTTGAGGTAACGTTGTGGGTAATGTAGTCTTTACTCCAGAGCAGCGACACCACGGCGGACTAGACTGAACATGCTTGATTAGGAGGATCACAAGGGGTTCGTGACAGAGAGGCGCCACTGTAAACATGCAATCAAAACGTTCGCTTTATTGTGCAAGTTAAGCCAGTAGTAGTCTTTTCACTCCCAAAACTGGTTAATGATTTAAATGATAACATAGTTATGACTCAAACTTGCCTTGCACAGTACAACTACGATTATTATTCAATGTGCTGTAAAATGCTGCCAAATAATGCATATATTATAGCGTATATTATCAAATTACAAAAAATTGGAATATGTCAGTCAAAATTATCAGAAGCTACACAGCCTACAAAAACTGAAGATAGACTAGTTAAACAATCCTTACTTAGTCTAGTAAAAACCTGACAAGAATAAGAACTCAATTTCCTGTAACTGTAAATGGACTGTGATATTTGTTATCTGTTCGTCAGATCGCTTTACAATGCACAGCGCTGTGACCCCTCTGCACTCGTCATGTGCCTGTGGTAATTGCATGGATGTTTTCTTTTCAGTAGGCTATAGAAAAATATATTACAAGTTATTTTAATTGACTCCAGGTTTATTGCATACTCTATCCATTCATCGAAAGTTACATCAAGGTAGCATCATGTTTTCCACGGCTTGGTAGGCCATACGGTTTATTCATGAGAGCTGGAGCATATTACGGCCCCAGGATAGGAAGTTTATTTACAGACCATTTGGAAACTAGCTTTGCTACAGTCTGGTAAATAGGTGGGGATCAAATTAATTAGTCATAGGCTATATGTAGCCTGTGTTGTTTAGTGTTGGTGACTGAACAGAATGAGACATTTCTTAATTTTTTACATAAAAATACAACTATTTTTATCACGTTGCTTTTTGCACTATACATTCAGGGGACATAATTTCCAGCTCAACACACTGCGATCTCCCCTCCCTCTCGCGCGTTGCTGTTCACTGCACAGTTACGTAACATTCTGTGTCTATACCCCCGTTCGCACGTGGCCGTACGATCATAAAAGGAAATGCCATATGATATTTACCATATGATATTAAAGGTATTCGTATCATTTCGGCGTCTTTTTCGTGACTGAGTGGTCTTTTTAACGGTGAAAACCCAAGTCATTCGTCTTAATGTTAGACAATAGCTTACAATTTGTCCTGGGGAAAAGATTTGAACATCTGAACGTTTGTTCAAAGGGAATATTTTTCAACTCAAATATTTACAAAGCATGTCTCGTGTCTACCATTGATAGTCTACAGGTCGAGTGTGCAGCGACACGAGACCATAACGTTCACCACGTGAGGTAGAGTGTACATATAATTATATATCTGGCAAAGACAGCGTGCAGTAGCCTAGCCCGCAGTGGCCTTGAGGAAACCAAACAATTCTGAGAGGGGTCTGTCTGTCTGTCTCTCACCAAACCAACAATACGCCCTAACCTCCAAGACCACAGCGCTCTCACACACACGCACATTTCTCAATCTCACGCACACAAACGCGTTTTCGCTTCCTCATCCAAAGCTGTACTGAGCCACTGACGCTGATCCCCCAAACGCCCGGATGCACGCGAGAGACATTCACAGCAACATGGTTGTTTGATTCGGATGCGGAGGAACCGTCGGGACTGAGTGTCGGAATCTCCTTGTCTCCACTAACCCACGAGAACCCACGCGGCGACCAGCACAACAGACGTTCAGGAAAAGATATTTTACATTGAGAAAAGGGAACGACACGTATTTTGGTGTCGCATTCACCGCTGGTAAGTACATTTCAGTAGTACATTTCTGCCATGACCTCGATGACAATCTGTTGAATTTGTTGTTGTGATTTCGAAATCATAGCTTATTATGGGTTGAGTAAACTGCGCATAAACCAACCGTCTTGAGAAACAGGCCCGGTAAGTCTCTTCATACACAAATGTTGTTTTCAGTCATTTCAACATAACGCACATCACAGCAGCGGTTATGTGACAATTACTCGTTATGTCTTACACAGCCAACTGCACGAGGAGCAGGATATTCGTTTTTGTTCTCAGCCTGCGTTGTTTGGAACTGTAGCTATATTGGAGACAATAGAAACAATGTCCCAAGTAGCCACTATCACTGGGGTCCACTGTGAGAGGGTACTGCACGTGCGTCGCCATTAAGTTTTAACATTGTAATTGTCCCTCGGGGCATTATCTACCATTATGAATGAGCTCGATAAACGATCGAGTTGACAATCGGTACACCTTCAGCCATTTAAAGTGTACTTCGGCGGGAGTCAAGGTTTGATCGGACAACAGTGGATGTGGACCGGAGTTTAGCGCATGTGTCTTTCTGCTATGTCGGCTTAGTCAATGATCTTTCATGTGGCGATGGTATTTGGAGCTACTCAACTGAGCATGCGCACAGAACTGCATTCTCGACGATCATCTCCAAATGTGGTAGATGCATCCGTGCGTACCCTGCGTGAATGCCCCAGAGTCAGTTTGCTGTTGCCAATTCAAGCCACAACAATGTCACGGGATTTCAGTGGCGTTGTGTGAATTTCACAGCGTTGTATTGAGAGACTGCATGGCGAGGATTTAGAGAAAGGTCACGAGAGAGAAATTGTTCCACTCAGGCAACAACTCGGCCTAGCTGATTGCCATTATGCGGACGGTTTGCAAGTTAACTTATGTAGGATCTGCAGTTGTCTACTGCATCAGGAGGATCTGACTCCAATCTTACAAGACCAGTGCAGGCTGATGATGGCTCTATCATAGCCATAAAGAAGATATGAGTATCTGTAGGATAATACATAGATTAGATATCTTCAAACCTTTTTACCCACGCTTCACGGTTTTTATTCATTCAAAGAATACAGAATAAATTTAATATAACATGTGAAAGATACACATTATGTACATTTAACATAATGTTATATTATGTTATGTCACCCTTTGTACCAGCATTTACATTTTGTACCTTAGCTAAGTAGCAGCCCTCTATACCTGAATGTGGGATTGCAGTTCATTCTCTTTTAAAGAAAAATGCACAGCATGTTGTCAATGTGCCTCTCTCTCACCCCCCCCCCCCCCCCCCCACATATAGAAATGACTTGACATTCATGTCCTGTGTATCTGTAGGAGACTGTATGCCATTGAAACAAGTGCTCACTCATGATATCTTCTGATAAAGAGGATAGTATTTACAGCACACATAATTTCCTGTTCCATGTTATCCAAGACAGTTCTCATTGTGAAGAGTAGATCGAGTCCCCATGTGAAAGAACTGCATTTATGTTGTGAATAGCTCAATGCCTGGCCCATTGAGAAGCACCACATTTGTGTTGGTAGACACGTTTAAATGATGAGTATGCCTTCCTCTGCTCTTGTACAGCTGGCTGGTTGTTTTCAAGGGCGTAGTGTAAAAGGAGTGATTCATGCAGCAGGTTGTGTTGGGGTTGGGTGGGGTTAGTGAGCAGGCAGCATGGTTGTGTTGGGGTTGGGTGGGGTTAGTGAGCAGGCAGCATGGTTGACTTTCTCCTGTTTTCATAGGACAAAAGAGATGGATAACCAATCCTGCTCCACCTCTTTACGCTGCTGACGGGTTTATGAGCCTGACAGACATGTCTGGATTGGTACTGTGTTCACACACTTTGAGTGGTTTCGTGTGTGTGTGTGTGTTTCGCGTGTGTGTGTGAGAAGAACAACTGACCACTAACTTTGTTGTTTAGCAAAAACAGCAAAATCTGAACTTGACTAGCTGTGGAGTGAGTTTGCACGTCTGTGTTCTTACAGTAAAGCAATCTATACATCTCGCAACAGTTTACAGTTCCCACACACACAGTCCTGCTGTCAGCACTCATGTATTTCCATCCCTGTGTCGCCCTGCAAACATCTCCACACGTGTCAGGTGTGTTTGATACTACTTGTATCACTGTAGATGTTTGTCCATGAAGCTGTCTTGACTGCAGGAGACCTGATGTGTCCTCTCACCTGTAAGGTTCAGGTGAGCTTCAGTAGCTCTTCAGATCCTTCAGGACTCCTTGTCATCCTGGCGTCCTGGGCACGGAGCGTCACGTTGTCTGAATGGAAATGTGGGTAATCTTAGATCACCCAAATAGCAATTTCTGGAATTATAATGAAGAGCTTTTCCATGACGATAACTATGCCCCATGCAGTCAGGCCTGCTGCCAGAGGGGAAGGAGTCATAAGGCTGTGGGTGTGTCTGTGGGGAGGGAGGGAGGGGGGAGTCAGAGAAGGCCGTGCCTAAGCGTCCCACCTCGACCATCAAACACAATCACTCTTATGTTTGAGCCCTTCTTCACCATGGCAACATCAAAAGCCACAGAGCAATTTTCTCGAGACTCTTTCATGTCTGTGTGTGTGTGTGTGTGTCTGTTTGTCTGTTGGGTCTGGACTTTCTAATCTTTATTGTCCCCAATAGAGATCATGTCACACAGCAGTTATCTGTCACTCAGCAAGTCTGACAGCGAGGAGGGAAGAAGCTCCGCTTATATGAGACCACGGCGGAGGCTTGGGATGAGGCTGGGGGATGGGGCTGAGGATGAGGCTGGGGGCTGGGGAAGAGGCTGGGGATGAGGCTGGGGATGAGGCTGGGGGCTGGGGGATGGGGCTGAGGATGAGGCTGGGGATGGGGATGAGGCTGGGGATGAGGCTGGGGGCTGGGGCCCAAAGAGAAGAAAAAGGGAGAATGGCAAGACAGGACGGGAACACGTGTCACGGGCTCGAGAGCAAGTTAAAGCAGTCTCAATGTCCGTGAAAAACACAGTGAAAACTGCTAGTTTTCATCTCTCCTGCTTTTCTTTATTTTCAAATCGTTTCATCGGTCAAACGTTTTGAATGTGAGTTAATGTGACCTTTGCACCAGGCTTCTGACAGCACTATTCAACACGTCCATGCTGCTGTCTGCATGCTTGCACAACCTGTTTAGTCAAAATGGCAGAGTCACTGCTTTCTAGTGTTCCATGGTTCTTTCCTCTGCAGCAGTAGAAAGTTCTTGCTGTTTGTGGTGCAGTTCTGTTTGGCCTGACTGCACCAAGTTCAATATTGGCCGTGTATCAGTGAGCAGACAAAGCCGAGAGCAACGTGGTCGTTTACATTGACGTTGTCTAGGGTCCAAACTGTGGACCTTGTTGTTGTTCAGCTAGCGCAAATCTCATTTGATTTGTTAGTGTCCTGGTATGTGTTTTACCTTGTATCACAGAGCATTTCCAGTTTGTCTTTAAGATATATTTTTCTTTATAAAATGTATCATTTTTCATGCTTTATTGGGCGGGTTGTAAGTGAAGTGTGAGAGAAGAGGGAGAGAGACATGCAGCAAAGAGCCAAGACCGGATTCAAACCCAGGCCAGTAAGGCCTCAGCCTTCATGGTATGCATCCTGTGAGCTGGGCGCCCCATTCCAAAGGCTTTTTGGCCCACTTTCCTGTGGCCTGGCCCCCACTCCCCCCAGGCTCCCTCTGCCTGGCCCATGGTGCTGGTACCGAGCCCACAGCCTGGTCCTGGTGCTGTTGCTGGTACCGAGCCCACAGCCTGGTCCTGGTGCTGGTCCTGGTGCTGGTACCAAGCCCACAGCCTGGTCCTGGTGCTGGTACCGAGCCCACAGCCTGGTCCTGGTGCTGTTGCTGGTACCGAGCCCACAGCCTGGTGCTGGTCCTGGTGCTGGTACCGAGCCCACAGCCTGGTCCTGATGCTGGTCCTGGTGCTGGTACCGAACCCACAGCCTGGTCCTGGTGCTGGTACCGAGGCCTGTATCGCAGCAAAGCCACACAGAGCTTCTCTTGTGCTCTGTTGCGATGGTGTAAGCTATGCTAATGACGGGCTTACAGGTCTGACATGGGAGGCATGCCCATCTTATTTTGGGGACAGTGGGATGGAAGTGACCCGGTTGGTCAGGGGACAGCTCTGCCTGGGCTGTCAGGGAGACAGGGAGCTGTCTGCCTGGAGGTGTGGGGTCTTTTTGGGGGTTGAAAATAACAGCAAAGCGCTGTGGGGGGTGAGGGTTGAGCTGAAGGTTGGTGTGTGGGAGGGTGGACCAGGTGCAGGAGGGTAGCGTAGGCATGTGCAGTGGCTCTGTGTGGTCACAGAAACACTATCCTGGGTCTGAGCGACTCTGGGAGCAACGCCCGTCAATCACCTCCAAAGTGTGAGTGTAAATACTGTGTTTGAAAGGATTCAGATTATAAATGTTTAAAATATTTTGTATGACATTAAAATGAATAATCCCACCAATCTAAACCTCTCATAATAATTATGTAAAAAACAAATAATATTCTGATGAAGAGGATCAGACCCTGTAGTCATTTTGGAGAAGCGCTTTTAACTGTAATCACAGTTCTCTTTAGAAAAGTCCTACATGTGACAGAAAGTTGTGATTTATAAACATAACTTTGTACACACATGAATGTTTCCAGTGATCAATCTGAACTAATGCTAGAATCTCATAATCCCTACTGTGGTCAAGTGGTGCCAAGAACAAAGTAAATCATGTTTTCTTGTTCGGCCTGAAGTTGTTCTCATTATTCCTAGCAGATCGTTTCGAGCTCTCGTACTGGATGTGGGGCGTTTGTAAACGGACGTCTCCTGGTTTCTCCTCACCTCCTTTAGAGGGTCAATGCTGAGACTCTCAACCCCTCAAAACCTGAGCTCCTCGGGTGATCCTCACGCCAAATCCTCACCTCTGGAGCTAGGTTTCCACCTCAAGATCTCTAAATGTGGTCGTCTGTGTTTGGGTCTGTTAATCATTCTCAGTTCTACCAGTCTGGCTGCTCCCCATAGCTGGACGTTCCTTCACCAATCTTCTGTTTCACAATGACTGAGCCCGCTGTTCTCCAGGGAAGGTCCGTCGCTGTAGCAACGCTTTACAACCGTCTCCAGGTCTGTGAAGGTCCTCTGACCTTCTGCTTTATTACTGAGAGGGTTCGTTCTGACTTGCACTGTGAACTGTCAGACACTTACTAGTATATGTGTCTTTCTAAATCCTGTCCTGTTTTTTCACTTTGTTGTTGTCGTGAGAAACATTCACAAGGTAAACAGGATCCCTGCGTGTCACAGTGAAGGGTCTGGATGTTTGTGTTAAAAAAATAAACGTTGGTACATTTGCTGTGGGGTATTATGTGTCGATTGTTAAGAAGTTTTAAAGTCCATTTAAAATGTAAGCTGTAACAAAATGTGGAGGAATTGTAATACTTTCTGAATAAACGGTAGTTTATTAAGTAGAAATGTGCTAATCTTTGCCTCGGTCAGACTGATTCTCAAACAAGCAAGATGTCGGAGCTCTTGTGAGTGGGTTAAGGGTGAGAACTTGGTTTTGTCCAACAGTTTGGGCTGTTTGAACAGGTGTGTGTGTGTGTGTGCACGTTCTTGCATAGTGGGTGGGAATGTGCAAGCCTGGCTTAGTTTCACAGGCCCTGATGGGTTTAAGAGAAAGTGTACTGTGTTTGACAAATGAAGGATTTGTCAAAGAACTTACTTGTCAAAGTAAGACTTGATGAATGCAGGAGTGTGTGGTTCTGTAGAGGGTTAGACTCCATGTAAGGATGCCGGCTAGCGGGCTGATCGCTGGACAGCCTCATGTGACACGGCTATTTGTAGCCCGTCGTCCCTCCTCGTCCTCTGCCTTCACTAGCAGGATATGTGACACCTCTGGAGGGAGATTCTGTGTAATGGGGTCCCAGGGGAGCCACCATTAAAGCCACATCGAGAGTTAGATGCCTACCTGCCCGCTAACGTTTTTGATGCCACTTTCTAACGTGATTCTCAGAAGCCTAGGGCCAATTCAGAATGCTCTGGCCTCAATCCAGCCTCTGGGTTAGGGTCTCTGGATAAAACAGCAGAGATTCCGGTGCAACGTTTCCCTTCCTGCGCCCTGAGGACACTTGCGTGTGCCATGACAGCGATTTCGGATTTAATTCAAGAGAAAAAGTTCATTAAAATATGGGAGATTACGGTGTTTCATTAGAACTGTATGAAGCTGTCACTCAAGGAGGACATATTTATAGTTTCACAAATAACATCACTTCCTTTGACAGCAAGACCCCTATAGTGCTAGTCTAGACACAGCAGGCCCTGCCATCCAATCAATCACGTTTATTTATAAAGCACATTTAAAAAGATGTTTTTTACCAGAGGGCTGTCCAATATCTATCTTCAAATCCACAAAAATAGTTGACAAACTATGCACACACACAACTATACACAAAAATACATATCAAGTTGACAAAACAACAGATTTTGATGCTGCTGGATTTCTGCGCAGTCCTCGTCCTCCCAGACTGAATGCTTTCCTCACGTCTTCAGTCGTCATCCTTCTGATGGCTGTGGTCATCCTTCTGATGGCTTTGGGCATCCTTCTGATGGCTGTGGTCATCCTTCTGATGGCTGTGGTCATCCTTCTGATGGCTGTGGTCATCCTTCTGATGGCTGTGGGCATCCTTCTGATGGTTGTGGTCATCCTTCTGATGGCTTCCTCACACACCTTCTGGAGGTTTCACTCAGTAAAACTGGTCTGAATGATGTAATCAGCAGCTGTGACTGTTCAGACATGCTTTATTCCAGTGCAGCCTGGTGACTTTGTACAGAACCTCACTTTTACTAGTGTTCGGATGTGGCCTGGATGAGTCAGTTTGTACATGAATCAACATCTGTGTTCTTTCATGAGTGTTGCTGCACCTCTGTTGGGGCTGAACAGGGAAGCGCTGGCTTGTTTACGTTGCAGCACTGGAGGTGTTATTACCAAGCTGAGGGAGGGTGGGGGGGGTTTAGCCCTGTGTTAGTCAAGCCAGGGAAAGTAAAAGCTAAAAACGAACTTGTATATGTTGAGTAAGGATTTGGAAGACTCATCATTCAAATAACTGTCAGATCTACCAGATCACTAGTAGTTTGATACTAGGTTTAAATAGCATCTAGCCCACTTGTGAGTACAGCAGTTTGTACTCACATTATACACAGCCAGCCAGCTCTTGGTTTGATGATAAAACCGCCAACAATGTGATTTACAAAATCCAATCTAAAGTCTTTTTGTACCCAAGACAATTTTAGCCTCAAAACAAAGACTTTCTGGGACAAGGATGAAGGCTGGGCTTGGATAAGGGGCGGGTCTGGCCCAGTGATTCCCCCTGCTGGTGGGGCAGGGTGGGGCCCCCTGCTGGTGGGGCAGGGTGGGGCCCCCTGCTGGTGGGGCAGGGTGGGGCCCCCTGCTGGTGGGGCAGGGTGGGGCCCCCTGCTGGTGGGGCAGGGTGGGGCCCCCTGCTGATGGGGCAGGGTGGGGCCCCCTGCTGGTGGGGCAGGGCCCCCTGCTGGTGGGGCAGGGTGGGGCCTCCAGGCTTACTAGCAGCTAAAACCAGCCCTGTTCTCCTCTGTGTGTCGCCGGAACACGAGCAGACCACCTGTCACAAAGACTTGTCCTCAGAGGGAACCCACTGCGACAAAACACACACACACACACACACTCACACACAGTCACAACACACACTCTCACAAACACACACACCTGGTCAGTTGGCAGAGCAACATGCAGTAGGATGTTTGCTACAAATATCACAAAGGCAAACTGTGAAACTGTTGGAGAAATGTGAAAATAAAGCCACAGTGTTTGATGCTTTATTTGAATAAATGAGACCTCATTCTCCACAGACGAAGGCAATAACCTCATTTCCTTGTTGTGGGATTTTGTTTTGTTTTTCGCTTTATGAGATTCCTGTCCAGTACTGTGGTCACAGATCAGTCTTCGTGTACAGCTAAGATGTCCTGTTTTAACAGACGTGATCTCCAGTACTACACATCATCAGGAGCAGAGATGTTTCCTGATGTCAGAGAGCAGAGGTTTATAGGACTGTCCTTCCCTCATCAGTCCCCCCCCAAGCTGTCCCCAGGCAAGGCTTGTTATGTTGCCAAACCCCCCCTTAAAGATAAGATGTTCTGATCCTCAAGAAAATGTATTGGACTCAAAGTCCAATTCATGCTGCATTAAAAAAAACATATATTACATACACGTGTTGAAACAGCCGCAACAATCTCCACCCTCCACATGCCTGTCATACTGTACATGGTGTATATGAACATCACAGCATGGTTTCTGCCTGTGGTCAGGGGTCTGGTGGGGCAGGCTGGTGTGTGGAGCTGACCACTCCACAGGAGGTAGCTGTCTGTCTGACTGCACCACAAGAGGTAGCTGTCTGTCTGACCGCACCACAGGAGGTAGCTGTCTGTCTGACCGCACCACAGGAGGTAGCTGTCTGTCTGACCGCACCACAGGAGGTAGCTGTCTGTCTGACCACTCCACAGGAGGTAGCTGTCTGTCTGACCGCACCACAGGAGGTAGCTGTCTGTCTCAGAGAAGGAGAAGCTCTTCGGGATACATGAGGCTCTGAATGTCGTTTTTTGTTTGCTTTACTTGATAGTGTTCTTCAGAGGCATCTTTTGAAAAAGCTAGTATGCTGTCTGGCTTTGGGGATTCTAAAGCTACACATAAGTCACGGAAGGAATCATGAATTCTTAAACATTTCGAAAATGTCTCCACGTGTCATCTGCAGAGGAAATCACATTGAGGAATGCTCTCCCCCCTCCACCCACTGACACACAAACCTGTGATAAGTCTCTTCTGATTGGACGTCCAGGAGACTGGCTGTCAGACCCAGAGCTACCCCAGAGTGTGACCGAGGTCGGTTCCCGTTAAGTGTTGCAACCTTGCGACGCCCCTCGCCTCTAAAACAGGACGACGAAAGTCACAATGAGGTTTCAGTGTGGTGGAGTCGTCATGTGAGATTCCTCTCCTTATTGTGACAGCCCCGGCCCTGCATTCCTCCTCCGCTCAGCATGGGCCATTAGCTCGGACACGCATTTGAGTATTAAATGGCGTTTTCACCTACAATAACAGTCCTGAGGTAATCCTCTGACTCGCTGGCCTAATCCTCCGGCTCCTGAAGCCCCCGGGGAGAGACGTGGGCGCGGGCCTCCTGACCAGGAGAGACGTGGGCCTCCTGACCAGGAGAGACGTGGGCGCGGGCCTCCTGACCAGGAGAGACGTGGGCGCGGGCCTCCTGACCAGGAGAGACGTGGGCCTCCTGACCAGGAGAGACGTGGGCGCGGGCCTCCTGACCAGGAGAGACGTGGGCGCGGGCCTCCTGACCAGGAGAGACGTGGGCCTCCTGACCAGGAGAGACGTGGGCGCGGGCCTCCTGACCAGGAGAGACGTGGGCCTCCTGACCAGGAGAGACGTGGGCCTCCTGACCAGGAGAGACGTGGGCCTCCTGACCAGGAGAGACGTGGGCGCGGGCCTCCTGACCAGGAGAGACGTGGGCGCGGGCCTCCTGACCAGGAGAGACGTGGGCCTCCTGACCAGGAGAGACGTGGGCCTCCTGACCAGGAGAGACGTGGGCCTCCTGACCAGGAGAGGCGTGGGCCTCCTGACCAGGAGAGACGTGGGCGCGGGCCTCCTGACCAGGAGAGACGTGGGCCTCCTGACCAGGAGAAACGTGGGCCTCCTGACCAGGAGAGGCGTGGGCCTCCTGACCAGGAGAGACGTGGGCGCGGGCCTCCTGACCAGGAGAGACGTGGGCGCGGGCCTCCTGACCAGGAGAGACGTGGGCGCGGGCCTCCTGACCAGGAGAGACGTGGGCCTCCTGACCAGGAGAGACGTGGGCCTCCTGACCAGGAGAGACGTGGGCCTCCTGACCAGGAGAGACGTGGGCCTCCTGACCAGGAGAGACGTGGGCGCGGGCCTCCTGACCAGGAGAGACGTGGGCCTCCTGACCAGGAGAGGCGTGGGCCTCCTGACCAGGAGAGGCGTGGGCCTCCTGACCAGGAGAGGCGTGGGCCTCCTGACCAGGAGAGACGTGGGCGCGGGCCTCCTGACCAGGAGAGACGTGGGCGCGGGCCTCCTGACCAGGAGAGACGTGGGCGCGGGCCTCCTGACCAGGAGAGCCTCCGGGCGGCAGGTCTCCCTGCGCTGCCTGCATGTGCTGGGTTGCAGCTACTAATGCTGTTACACGGGTCATGTGCTGAAAGCCAGGATTTGGATCTGTAGGATCCGGCTTAGGGTAGCCCGGGTGCACACACACACACACACACACACACACACACACACACACACCCTCATACAAATACAAACACTCACTCACAAATCAACATTGAATTGACATAAGTACATTCAGACAGGCATGTTACAAACACACAACACTGTTTGGCTGACACATGGTTTTCCCTTCATACTTTTTCCATCGACAGTCATCACAATGAAACATGAAGCGCTTAGTTTGCAGCCTATACTGTTGGAATGTACAGACTGCATTCAGACCTCTTAGCTTTATCCACAAATGTTTATATTCAAAAACATGAAATGGAGACATTTTGCATTGACACTCAAGCTGTGCTTGTGAGAGGGCAGCAGTAGTGAGAGGAGGAGAGGAGGCTAGGAGAGGAGGCTAGGAGAGGAGGCTAGGAGGGCAGAGAGGAGGCTAGGAGGGTAAGAGGACGGAGCGTGGGGTCGGAGGCGGGAGCTTCAGCCCCGCGCCCCGGGAGCAGAACGTGACACTTGTGTGTTTGTTGACTTCACTTGTCTGCAATGTTTCCTGCTGATCTGAGGGTAGTTATCACTGATGGGGGCTGTCCCCTCACACACACACACTCCCAAGAAGGTCCAACCGGATGGGTCAGTGAATTTGGCTCTCTTTTTAAGGTCCGTTCTCGGAGGTGAGGAATGTTCTCTTTTCTTGTGGCAGGTTATTTTGAGCGGTGTTGTTGAGGTGGCATCGTCCAGCCCTGAGTTGGGTTTCAGCTGAGCATCTGAGAGATGATTGGCTGGTCCTGGACGATGGTGGAAGGAGAAGCATGACCAGGAAGGGGCTCGCTGTGGTCGGCAGAGACTGAGGACGTTTCACTGTTTTAAAGATATCTTTTTGGGGGCATTTTTCATGCTTTCAAGTGACTTCAAGTGGTTTCAAGTGAAGTGTGACAGGAAAGGCAGAGAGATAGAGAGAGAGAGAGAGATAGAGAGAAAGGGAGGGAGGGAGACATGCAGCAAATGGCCCAGGCCGGATTTGAACCCAGTGGAAAAATCTGCATTGGCCGTATGGCCATTGATCTGCACCAGTATATTATTTGTTGTTACTCATGAATGCTATAAATTGGATCACTTTACTGAAAATGCTGTACTCAATACCTGTCTTAGGTTACGTGAGTCACTACCAACTTGTGGGGGAGCAAGTCTCACAAGGCCTTGAAACTTGAGAGAGTTGACCTTAAGAGGAGCATTTAGACATGGGACTCCCTCAACACTGCCAGAGGGGGGGGATGTTTGTTGTAGTTACGACTCTGCTTTTGTTGTGTGTGTTCGAGAGAGACGGTTTTAATGAATTTAAATTCCACTCAGCTTGGCACACGGTGACAAGCGCATATCATTAAAAAGAATAAAGATGTAAAGCTTTGTGATGATTCCCTCACACTCCTGCTAGTCAGGTGGTGGTGGAGAAGCAGGCTGGTGTGTTAGAGCAGCCTGGCTGATCCACAGCTCACCAGCCCGTATCTAAGGTCTCAATCAGCTGTCGTCTGGAATCACAAAGCATCACGGAACAGAGAACGTCACAGAAACCTGATCACATGCACCCACACTCCAGCCTTCCGCCCAGCCCTCCTCCACCTCCCTGCAGCACGGGAGAGGGACGTGCATTAGAGACCCCCAAGCCTGATCCACTCTCCCTGCTCTCTTCAGAAACCCTGCTGCAGTTTACCAAACGTGAAGAACCAGATTCTCAAGTGCGTTTTTACTGTTTGTGTCGTGACCTCAAAAGGTTTTCCTGCTCCTGTTGACCGTAGACAGTGATTGGTTTCAGTCTGTCCAGTCAGATCTACTCAGACATGCTTTTATCCTTTCTGTTGTTAAGAGCCTCTGTCTCCTGGTTTTCTGTGAAAAAGACTGTTCTGCTCCACTCTGAAAGGAGCTATTGTGCCAGAGAGAGAGAGAGAAAGAGAGAGAGAGACAGAGAAAGAGAAAGAAAGAGAGAGAGAGAGAAAAAGAGAGACAGAGAAAGAGAGAGAGAGAGAGAGAAAGAGAGAAAGAGACAGAGAAAAAAAGAGGGAGAGAGAGAGGTGTCTGAATCGTGACGTTGTCAAGGTTGGCGATTGAGTGAGTGCATGTGATTAAAATATCACATGCTTGAATAAAATAATGACAGGTCTGAAAAGACTTCCTCGAGACATGACCCTTCTAGGACTGTTTTTCCCTCTCCCATCTCCCTCTCATCCCATCTCCCTCTGTCATCCCATCTCCCTCTGTCATCCCATCTCTCTCTCATCCCAGCTCTCTCATCCCATCTCTCTCATCCCATCTCCCTCTCTCATCCCATCTCCCTCTCATCCATCTCCCTCTCTCATCCCATCTCCCTCTTTCATCCCATCTCTCTCTCATCCCATCTCTTTCTCATCCCATCTCTTTCTCATCCCATCTCCCTCTCATCCCATCTCTCTCTCATCCCATCTCTCCCATCTCCCTCTCATCCCATCTCTCCCTCTCATCTCATCTCCCTCTCTCATCCCATCTCTCCCTCTCATCTCATCTCCCGCTCTCATCCCCTCTCTCATCCCATCTCTCTCTCTCATCCCATCTCTCTCTCATCCCATCTCCCTCTCGAATCCCCTCTCCCTCTCTCATCCCCTCTCCCTCTCTCATCCCATCTCCCTCTCTCATCCCATCTCCCTCTCTCATCCCATCTGTCTTACTGAACTGCTGTCCTCATCCAGGAATTGCAGTGCAGCTTTATTCAGTATTGTGTTTCAGATGCCCTTGGTCTGACTGCGCATCGTTTCCTGTCTGTGAGCCCTCGCGCCCCCTCCTCTCTGTCAACCCCCCCTCCCACCACGTGTCTTTGTGTGCTATTGGCTCCCTCGTCTGTCCTCTGGCTGCCGTCAGCCAGTCAGGAGAGTCCCCGCCCCCTCCCTGGCTTGTGATAGGTTGGGAGCGGTTGGGATGCAGATGTCGTCCTTTAAGAATCTGTCTAGACGTGGCTGCTGGTGATGCCTCCTGCCTGCTCCATACAACCTGCGGATTCTGACGGCTCTCTCTATCTCTCTCTCTCTTTTTCGGATTCTCCATCTCTTTATCTGTCTGTTCATCTTTATCTCTCTTTCTTCATCTGTCTATGTATCCATCTCTCTCTGTCTTTGTCTCTCTCTCCCTCCCTCTCTCTCTCTCTCTCCCTCCCTCCTGCCTTTCACTTCCTCTTATTTGAGTAGGCACTGCATGCATGGGATGAAGGTGGGTGTAGCTGATTGAATGTCAGGATCTCTCTCTCTCCTGTGTGTCAGAGTATGCTGCTGGGTCAGCCTGGATCCACAGGAAGTGGTGTGGTGTGTTGTGTTGGTCAGTGTGAGCTGTAGGTGTCTCTTGTCTGCTGTGGTCAGTGTGGAGCATCATTCCTGCCCTGCGTGTGTCTGGTGTCTCCCTGCAGTATGTTGTGAATGTGTGGTACTGGAGGATTGTGAATGGCTTTAATACTGCTGCATCTATCGTAACGACAGTTTTCCTTTTTATAAGTCTGTTTAAACGTGGCCTGGGTTCAAATCCAGCCATGGCCCTTTGCTGCATGTTCTTTTTCACTGGAATCTCCTGGCTGGGGGATGATGGTGTTCGGAAAGCACCTCAGCACAGAAGACCTAGAGCAGGGACTCCTAACCTGTGGATGTAATACAGGTGGGCTGCCAAACCAATGAAAAATAATATATCTAAATATTTATATATATATACTGTTGGTAAATAATTATTAAAATCCTTACAAATTCTAAAATGACATTTTGCCTCTAATTCAGCATGACTGAAACGCCAATAGTTATGCTTGGCAGGTTGACGAAAGACCAACTGACATATCCGCCTTAACTTCTATACACCCACTTTAATCCATTATGCACGCATCACTTCCGCATATTGCGAAACCCATGTCAACAACATCCGGTAGCGAGCAGTTACTTTAGTTTTCAAATGCAGTTTTGCAGGAGGAGTTTGGATTGTCTTCCCAAAATGACAATCAAGATGTACAAAGGATTCTATGTTCCTGCCTTTCAAGCTAAATTAGTTCAAATTGTAGGTATCGAGCTACATCGACAATAACGAAGGTAAGGTTTATTTAACTCAGAGTAAAAGTAGCTAGCTAGGCTAGCTCTAGCTATGTAGGATTTGGGCAGTAGCTAGGCTAGTTAGGTTTTAGCTACATTATAATGTACTCAATTATCTGTCAGCTTGCTTGCTAGTCGTTAATGTTAACTTGCACAAATAATTGGTCTGTCATATTTGTCCTCTATGGATAATGTAATGTAACATGCCTTTCTCAGTTTCTAACAAAAATCTGGAAACAGGAGAGATCTCTGTCAGGGCGACCTCTTATCGGTCAATGAAAAAAAGGTTATTAAAAGTCAAGTTTCTAACTTCACCGGAAGTTCTAGACCTGGCCTGGCTGAGGTAGTTACGCCGGTTACCTCTCTTTACTATGTGTGCTTACTGTGGCACTGATGGACACTTTGTCTTCTTTGATCGCTCAAAGAAATGTGTCGTGTTTGGCTCCCGGTGTTGTTAAACGTGTGATAAGCGCAAATTAAGTGAACAGATGTGTTGGGCGGCCGCAAAGATATTTGAGCTATGCAAGTGGGCTGCAAAGTGGAAAAGGTCGGGATTGGCTGACCTACAGTATTTCTAGAAACATCTGTACCATAGTTTGGACCACGGTTTGATGTGTAAAACAGCTTTGCCCATGTGACTGGGTTGTACACAACAGGTTAATGCCTGGAGAATGTCTTAGTCTGGCTTCCAAGCTGTTTACATTAATGCCCCTTCTACAATAGGCTTAGTGGGCTCTGAAAAATGTGCAACATTAATCTCTATAAACTGACTTTGATATTTGTGCCTCGTAAAGGGAGCGGGAGGGGTGTGGTTTGGGTTTGCATCTCTTGGTTGTAGATGTTTGAGGTTGGGTTTAAAACCCTGCAGAAATGCTTGGTGTGCTGTGTGTCACACTGTTTTCAACGTTCACATCCAAACCCTGTTATTGTGGCCGACTCCACTGGAGTAAACAGCGCGGTCTGGAACTTTCCAGCCCTGTCGTTAAAAAAAGTTTGTGTCAGATTTGGTTGCCTTTGTTTCCTTGTTGATCAGATTTTCAGCGGTCCCTCCTAAACACAGCTCTCTGAACAGTCTTCCTGCTTCATACACTGAGCTATGTGGAACTGAAGCACAGACAAACCACCAAAAAGCTTTAGACCGTTACAAATATTCCAGAACATTATAGGATGTGACATCCTTGGCATTTATGACCTCACTTCCTGGTCCCGCCTCCCTGTGCTGACCATCACCAGATCAGCTGGAGTTGTTGACTTCCCTTGTGATTCTCTGGGTCTAAGCGCTATGTAAACATGCTGATACTGTTATCCGTACAGCACTGCAGTCTTAAATGAAATCCATAAACATGCTTTTGTTAGCTGAGAAAAGCCCCCTGGTTTGAGTTACGTTGGACTTCCTGTTTCTGCTCTGGACGTTGTAGTCATGGAGCTAGTGGAGGAGGAAGCGGTTTGACTGGAGGATTTACACATCCAACCTGGTTGGAGGAGGTGGTGGTACAACAGGGTAAATGTTTGTTCTAATGCTAAGGGTGCTAATGCTAAGGGTGCTAATGCTAAGGGTGGCATTCAGAATTATGCTTATCTCAGCTGCAGCTAGTTCATTCGAGGTGAAAACAACAACATGGGTCTGAACCATAGGATAAGACTATTGGAATTCCAGAGAGTGTTTGAGAACATGGCTTTGTCTGATGTTTAGATGCTACCAAAGACGTTAGCTAGTGATGCTCACATCTCACACGGCTTAAGCCTAACCGAACTGAATCCCAGACAGAAGTTGCTGTCCTCAGCCTGATGCAGACACTGTGCTGTCCTCAGCCTGAAAAAAGTTTTCTTTATTTGTCGCATCAGCTCCCTTCATCTCCTGTCTCCCAAGCTCTCATTTACCTCCAGCCTCCCTCCCTCCCCTCCTTCCTCCTCTCGCTGTCATTCATCCCCCATGTCCTCTGCTTGTCTCTGCTCTCGTCTCTGGTGTCCCATGGTGATGGGACGTGTTAGTGTTTAGCTGCATGGAAATTCTTTTTTGTATTTTTATAGATATACTTTTTGGTGGCATTTTCATGCTTGGATAGTTTTAAGGGGATGTGTGACAGGAAAGGCAGGGGGGAGAGAGAGAGGGGAAGACATGCAGCAAAGGGCCAGACATGGATGTTGTATTAAACTGTGTTTGTGTTTGTTTGCAGGTGAGAGTTTCTGTGTGGAGGAACCGTCTCAGTGCTGCGTTATGGAAGGACATCTCTGCCCCCCTCCCCTGGGCTCCTGTCTTCAAGCTCAGCTCCTCCTGCTTAGTTAGCACTTTGCTTCTCCTCTTGAACTCTTAAACACCCGGAGGACACCAGCAGAGCAGGGAGCCACCCAACCAGGAAGCTCCTCCTCAATTTCCCCCCGTTCGGTTTTCTCCCCGGTTTCTCCTCTCTCTGGAAGTTGTCGATCAACCAAACCTCCAAGATGGACCTGGAGCCGTACTTGTGGATGGTGATCCTGGGCTTCATCATCGCCTTCATCCTGGCCTTCTCTGTGGGCGCCAACGACGTGGCCAACTCGTTTGGGACGGCGGTGGGCTCGGGGGTGGTCACCCTGCGCCAGGCCTGCGTCCTGGCCTCCATCTTTGAGACGCTGGGCTCCATGCTGCTGGGGGCCAAGGTGGGCGAAACCATCCGGACGGGCATCATCGACGTCCAGCTGTACAACGAGACGGTGCCTGTGCTCATGGCCGGGGAGGTCAGCGCCATGGTGGGTGAGTTCCAGCTCTGTCTGGCCCTGCTAGAGGAGGCTCCTCACAGCTGCCACTGGTTTGTCCTGTAGGAGGGTTTTCCGAGTCATCCCTGGCCTGGTTAAGTTTGGTCCTCAGACTGGTGATTCTTTCGTTTTCTCTTGTAGCAATGAGACATCCTTAAGATGTAGAACCATCATCCATTTCTATAGGTTTTTATCTTTGATGGACTCATAAAACATGAATCTGGTAGATGTGCACAACGATAACTTCCTTTAGTTGTTTGAATATGTGTGATTCCAGCCAGGGGCAGCAGAACTCTGGTCTTCAGCTTCTCTCCTGTTTCCTGTCAGCGGACTCCTCCTCTGTCTCTGCTCTGCTCTGTGTCGAGCGTGAGAGGGATGAGAGTGTCTCTCCTCTGCTCTGTGTCGAGCGTGAGAGGGATGAGAGCTTCCTGCCAGTAACTCCAGAAAGTGATTTAGTTTCCCATGTTCTCATCGTCAGGTTCGGCCGCATGGCAGCTTATCGCCTCGTTCCTCAAGCTTCCCATCTCTGGAACGCACTGCATCGTGGGCTCCACCATTGGCTTCTCCTTGGTGGCTATAGGCACCAAGGGGGTTCACTGGATGCAGCTGGTGAAAATTGGTACGGGCTGCATGTAGACAGACTATACTCTGTGTGTGTGTGTGTGTGTGTGTGTGTGTGTGGATAGCGCCTCTCCCCTCTGCAGTGTTGGTGTCTCAGTACTGTCTCTCTCAGGTGTGTCGGTGAACGGTTGTCTCTCTCTCCTGTAGTTGCATCGTGGTTCATCTCCCCCCTGCTGTCTGGCCTGATGTCTGGCCTGCTGTTCTTCCTCATCCGGCACTTTATCCTCAGCAAGGTGGGATCTCTCACACACACACACGCGCTAGTGTGATGCTGGCGACTCACAAGCACACAGAGCAGTCAGACATGCACACATCGGCATCTGGTGATCCATGCCATGAAGCTGTCCTCATGTTTGGTGTGAGGCGTGTTGAGGGGACGAGGGTGTGTGTGAGGCGTGTTGAGGGGAGGAGGGTGTGTGTGAGGCGTGTTGAGAGGGGTGACGGTATGTGTGAGGCGTGTTGGGTGACGGTATGTGCTTGCGTGTTCAGGAGGACCCGGTCCCTAATGGTCTGCGAGCACTGCCACTCTTCTACGCCACCACCATCGGCATCAACGCCTTCTCCATCCTCTACACCGGGGCGCCCCGTAAGCAGCTCGCACACACACGCACACACACACACACACGCCTTGTAACAGAGAGGGAGAAGATGATCATGATGTTGTTGTTTATTTCAATCATCCATCCTGCAGGTAACCACAGAGGGACAGATAAGGACAGAGAAAGAGAGAGAGAATTTTTTGTCTGACGTTTGTTAAATTATTCAAATGAAAAAATATAACAGATGTCGCATTTCACAAAACTGTATTAAATATATATGTATTTTTGTAAAAACGTTTTTAACCTGTGCTGGGATGGACATCAAGTGTGACATGATTATTCATGTGAAGATGTGTTTGTTTTCAGTTCTGGGCTTGGAAATGCTACCTATCTGGGCCATCTTCCTGATCACTCTGGCGGGAGCGCTGGTGTGCGCCGCGGTCGTCTGGTTCCTGGTCTGTCCCTGGATGAGACGCAAGATAGCAAGTTAGTGTTGCCGGCTACTTGATGTGTGTCAGAGTAATCGTGACGTCCCCCTGCAGAATGTTCATCTGTTTGGGGGTTTGGTGTGGATTTTGGTGGACATCTCTTTTTAATTGTAGTGTATAAAATATTATCCTGATGTGCTACAAGCATTAAATCAGTGTGCTACCTTGTGTTCATGCCTAAGATGTGGGCATGGTACACATCTGGTTTTTGTGTGGTTGCTCGGTTACCACTTATAAAAACTCGGCTCTCTGCAACTGCCATTTAATTTATTTTTGTAAAACAAAATTGCCATACGGTTTGTGGTAGCATGTGCCATGAGAGAAGAACAATGAAATGGTGATCAAACAACACTGGTTCTGGTTGGGGTTAGGTGCTTCTGGTTGGGGTTAGGTGCTTCTGGTTGGGGTTAGGTGCTTCTGGTTGGGGTTAGGTGCTTCTGGTTGGGGTTAGGTGCTTCTGGTTGGGGTTAGGTGCTTCTGGTTGGGGTTAGGTGCCTCTGTTACTAACAGCAGCGTTCCCCCCAGGCCGTCTGAAGAAGGAGCAGGCCCTGTCCAGGATCTCAGACGAGAGCTTGGACAAGATCCCAGAGGAGGAGGAGGAGTCTCCGGTCTTCAAGGAACTTCCGGGGGCCGGGGGCCCCGACGAGGCGGTGGTCCCCCTCACCAGCCGGGCCTCCCCAGACTCCAGTGGGGAGCTGAGCAGCCAGGCTAACGGAGCCAGCGTCCTGCCCAACGGAAGGTTCTATGGTGAGTCTCTACTGAGAAGCCCTGCTGGGGTTACTGTCATGGGAGTCAGGTGGCTGAGCGGTTAGAGAATCGGGCTAGTAATCAGAAGGTCGCTGGTTTGATTCCCAGCCGTGCCAAATGACGTTGTGTCCTTGGGCACTTCACTCTACTTGCCTCGAGGGGAATGTCCCTGTACTTACTGTAAGTCGCTCTGGATAATAGCGTCTGCTAAATGTAAATGTATTATCCAGAGCGACTTACAGTAAGTACAGGGACATTCCCCCGAGGCAAGTAGGGTGAAGTGCCTTGCCCAAGGATACAACATCAGTTGGCATGACCGGGAATCAAACTGGCAACCTTTGGATTACTCGCCCGATTCCCTTACCGCTCAGCCACCTGACTCCCTAGTGTACCATCTAGTGTGGTAGGTAAGCTTGGCCACAGTATAAATGCAGTATAATTATCAGGGTTAGGATTAAACAGCAATTCCAGTGTCAGCCTCTGTGCATGAGCCAGAAGCTAGTTATCTAGGAGAGCTGACACAGCGTGAGGTGGTGGGCAAGGGGACGGCCACGTAGGAAACAGGACCACCATCGTCCTGTAAACACTTCTCTAACTATGGGAGGAAACCCTGGGGAGGTGTGTGTGCCCCCCCCCCCCCCAGGAACTGCTCTTGAGAAAATGTCAATGTAATTGTGCCTCTCTAAAGTTGATATCAGATTTTCTAACTTTAATTTCATCCTCCAGGTCGGACCCACTCCATGACTAACGGCTGTCTGAAGTCTCCGGTCGCCAACGGCAGCTTCACCTTCGACGGGCACATGCGAAGCGACGGCCAGGTGTACCACACGGTGCACAAGGACTCGGGCCTCTACAAAGACCTGCTGCACAAGATCCACCTGGGGCGCCTGGATGACGACCGCTCCACCCCCGCCCCCGACAACAACTACCGCGTCCTGCGCCGCAACAACAGCTACACCTGCTACACTGCCGCCATCTGCGGCATGCCGGTGCAGCCGCTGGTCCGCTCGGAGTCCCGGGAGGCGCGGGAGGCGCGGGAGGACAGTGAGAAGCTGGTGGGGGAGGGGGGGCGCGAGAGGGGCAGCAGCGTGTCATACACTAAGAAGCGCGTGCGCTACGACAGCTACTCATCCTACTGCAACGCGGTGGCAGAGGCGGAGATCGAGGCGGAGGAGGGCGGCGTGGAGGTCAAGCTGGCCGGGGAGGAGGGGTGCGAGGAGGGGGCGGCCCCGGGGGCACTGGACGTGTGTGTGGAGGAGGAGAAGGAGGAGAAGGATAAGGCCGAGGTGTTCCTCCTCTTCCACTTCCTGCAGATCCTCACAGCCTGCTTCGGCTCTTTCGCTCACGGAGGAAACGATGTCAGGTGCTGCTCCCCGCTGCCGCTCCCATGTTTACATCCAGCACAGGCTGTTATGAAGCCACATGCATGTAGTGCAAAGAATGGTGGAAGATCAGAAGTGGATAGTTCTAACAGTATTTCAGTGGTCAGAGTCAAGGAATGGTAGCATTTCATCTACCAGGCGCAGTGTAACAAATATAATATAATATAGGACTTATAGCACTTATAACACTTATAAAGCACATTTCATACAAGAATTGCAGTTCAAGGTGCTTTACGTAAAATCAATAAAAACAATAATGAAAGTAATAAAGAAACTTGTGAAAACAGGCCGCAGTCTTTGCGGTAATCCAAAACACACAAGCCGTAGTCTTTGCGGTATCTCAAGATAAATATTATTTATTACGTGCTCTTGTCTAGTGAATCATCCTAGAGTTGAGACTCACCACTCCCTCCCCTCCTGCAGCAATGCCATCGGCCCCCTGGTGGCGCTGTGGATGATCTACGACCAGGGGGGCGTGATGCAGGACGCAGCCACGCCCATCTGGCTGCTGTTCTATGGAGGCGTGGGGATCTGTGCGGGGCTCTGGGTGTGGGGCCGTCGCGTCATCCAGACCATGGGCAAGGACCTCACCCCCATCACCCCCTCAAGGTGAGCCCGCCACCAGCACGGAGCTGGAGTGGGATGGAGGCTGTGTGTGGGGGGGGGGTGTACTTGGAGCGTGTGTGTGTGTGTGTACTGGGAGAGTGTGTGTGTTGGTGTGTGTACTGGGAGCATGTGTGTACTGGGAGAGTGTGTGTGTCGGTGTGTGTACTGGGAGGGTATGTGCTAGATTGTGTGCCTGCCCAACTGTGTATCTGCCTTACTGCTAAGCAGACTGTTTGTGTCGTGTGTGTGTGTGTGTGTGTGTGTGTGTGTGTGTGTGTAACCTGTGTCAGGCAGGGTGGGAGCAGGGTGGCAGGCTCCCTGCAGACCGTCAGGAAGTGAAGCAGGGAGAGAAGGAAGTCTCTCAGTAGGAACCAGGCTGCATGACTGGACACCAGCTAGACCCTTTCTCTCTCCTCTGTCTGTCTGTCTGTCTGTCTGTTTCCCCTCCCTCGTTCAGTCTCACCCTCCTTCCCCCTTGTCCTCTCCGGCCCTGTCTAACTTCCCTCCTCACTCTGTGTGTGAAATGTTTTCACACACACTCATTTCTTCTCTGTTTATTTTCTCCTTCTCTCTCTCTTTCCTTCTCTACCTCTCTCCTTCGGTCCTGTTCCTCTCAGCCCTCTGGTCCTTTCAGCTGACCCTTCTTTTCCTTTCGGTTATTAGTTTGTTTTTAACTCATCTCCCTCTTTTAGATTTTCCTTACTTCTCTCCCAGTTCATGTCTCTCTTATTGCTGCTCTCTCTCTCTCTCTCTCTCTCTCTCTCTCTCTCTCTCTCAAAACCAAGTTTCTTTCTCACGCTTACACCAAGCCTCTCTCTCTCTCTCTCTCTCTCAAAACCAAGTTTCTTTCTCACGCTTACACCAAGCCTCCCTCTCTCCTCTCCCTCTCTCTCCTCTCATTCTCTCATTACTCCTTGTCTTCTAGTTTCCGTCTCTCTCTCAGCCCCTCTCCTCATTAGCTTTGGTTCCTTGTTCTAAAGCTAGCCCTTCTTCTGCTGTCTGTTTCAATCCATCATTCTGGTACCCAGGGTTTGTTTCCTGGAGTGTGTGAGGTACTGTTTCCTAGTGTGTGTGTGTGAGGTACTGTTTCCTAGTGTGTGTGTGTGAGTTACTGTTTCCTAGTGTGTGTGTGAGGTACTGTTTCCTAGTGTGTGTGTGTGTGTGTGTGTGTGAGTTACTGTTTCCTAGTGTGTGTGTGTGTGTGTGTGAGGGGGAGGCTAGGGGATAGAGAGGAAGGGACTTGAGGAAAGAGGTTATCCTCTTATCCTCAGTCTCTGTCTCTTTCATGTTTGCTGCTACAGGCGCTAGCAAGTTCCAGCTCTCAGAGAGAGAGGCTGGATATGAGATGGTGTGAAGCTGTATGACATGACTGTTAGCCATGTTAGCACAACAGACAGTTAGTCATGTTACCACAACAGACTGTTAGCCATGTTAGCACAACAGACAGTTAGCCATGTGAGCACAACAGACAGTTAGCCATGTTAGCACAACAGACTGTTAGCCATGTGAGCACCACAGCCACGTCCTCATGCAGACTCAGGGGGCAGGTGGTCCAGGCCAGCTCTGTGTGGTTGCTGTTCCTCTGCTGCAGCTGGTCTGTGGGCCGGTGGTGCCACCTTTCTCAAGAGCGGAATCATTCAATCGTTTTGGAGAATTGTTAGTTATAATCTTCTCTTTGTAAATGTACACACAAAAACCCATGATTTCTATCAAAATCTCCTCATTGACAGGAAGTAGTAGGACTGTCTCACAGCGAGTGGTGAAGACACATCTCACATTATGAGTCACCAGCTGAACCCTCCAAGCCTCAAGGCTGCTCCCTTTAGAACTTAATGACGTCCAGGAAAACCTTGCAGAAGCCCAGAGGGTTGGTCAGTGTGTGGGAGATAATACGCTGCTGGGACACTGTGCCACAGGGCTGTTCTGTCAGGTGAACCCACCACAACGAAAAAATCTAAAGGCTGTTAATCGTAATTGACAACAAATCCAGAATGCTGTGAAACAGGTGCCCTTCCTTCAACACAGTGAGGGGGGTTCATGTAGGTTACTGTTAGGTGAGGGGTGTGTTGAACCAGTGAAACTCAGTCATATCCTTCTCCTGCTTGGATATCCTCCTTTTCAGTTGAACAGATCAAGAGATGTTTAATTTATTGCAGGAAATTAATGAGAACTAATCAAAACAGAACTATCAACAGTGAAGGGGGGGGGGGGGGGAGAGTGTGTCTATGATGTGTGTGTGTGTGTGTGTGTGAGGGATGAAAGTGTGTGTGGGAGTGTGGACAGCGTCTGTGTTGTCGGGCACACTGTGTGATGGTGAGTGTGTCAGGCACACTGTGTGATGGTGTGTGTGTTGGGCACACTGTGACGGTGTGTGTGTGTCGGGCACACTGTGTGATGGTAAGTGTGTGTGTCGGGCACACTGTGATGGTGAGTGTGTGTGTCGGGCACACTGTGATGGTGAGTGTGTGTGTCGGGCACACTGTGATGGTGAGTGTGTGTGTCGGGCACACTGTGTGATGGTGAGTGTGTGTGTCGGGCACACTGTGATGGTGAGTGTGTGTGTGTCGGGCACACTGTGATGGTGAATGTGTGTGTCGGGCACACTGTGATGGTGAGTGTGTGTGTCGGGCACACTGTGATGGTGAGTGTGTGTGTCGGGCACACTGTGATGGTGAGTGTGTGTGTCGGGCACACTGTGATGGTGAGTGTGTCGGGCACATTGTGTGACGGTGTGTGTGTCGGGCACACTGTGTGACGGTGAGTGTGTCGGGCACACTGTGTGACGGTGAGTGTGTCGGGCACACTGTGTGACGGTGTGTGTGTCGGGCACACTGTGTGACGGTGAGTGTTGTAACATAAAGTGAAGTTGAAGTGTTTTTCTTCCCCTCCTGCAGTGGGTTCACTATAGAGCTGGCCTCTGCTCTCACTGTGGTACTCGCTTCCAATGTGGGAATTCCCGTCAGTACCACCCACTGCAAGGTACGCCCGGGGCGACCCCTCTGGCCTCGCTCTGGACCCGCAGCCTCGCTGCGTCTCAAGGGGGATGGGAGCTCACAATGCCCCCTAGGGAGCAGGGGGGGGACTGCTAGTGCCAGCACAGGGCTGATAGAAGATATAAGATGTTTAACTGGAATTCTTCTGGTGATCCATCAGGATATAAGTGTCTGTTGGATGTAATCATCCGCAGTCGTCACACGATGACATCAGCGATGTGTCCTGAGCCTCTGACTCTCCCGTCAGACCAGACATGTCAGACCAGACGTGTCAGACCAGACGTGTCTGCTGGGCCGTGGGCTCCCACCCCTCTCCATCCCTCAACACACACAGGAGTCCAGACTGAGAGAACCAACGACACCCCCACACACACAGCATGTCCTGGCATGCGGGCTTCCCATGTCCTCTCCCTTTGTCTTACTGTTTATTTTGTTTTTTTTTGTGCCCCTCCCCCCCTTCTCCATTTCTTCTGCTTTTCTCCCCCTCTCTCTCTCCCTCCCCCCTCTCTCCCCCCCCCCCTGTCTCATCTGTCTCCACAGTGGGTTTTGCATTGAAGTTATGAGTGCTCTATCAGTGCTTGTTGCCTCTAATGTAGGCATCCCCATCAGCTCCACCCACTGCAAGGTACTGGAGGGTGGAGGTCCAGGCTGTCGAGCCGCTCTGCTCTGCTTCACCTAGCTCCAATCAGTCATGACTAGACCAGCACAGCTCCTGCTGCTGCAGCTTTGAGCCTCTTGTGCACTTTTCCTCGGGGGCGTTTTATTTTGCGTTTTATTTATTTATTCGTTTATTTTAAATTGAGATTAGTTTTCTCTTAGGCATGTATTCATAATAGATGTGTGGTTTTGATATACTTTCTGAATTACGTCATTATAGAAGTCTGCAGCACCCAGCCTCTCCACACAGGCCAGCAGGCACATGGAAACTATGCTAAAGACATTTAGACCGTCTATACTTACACGAGACAGGGTCGTGGATCAAGACATTAGTAACCCTGGAAAATTTAAATCCTTATCGATTGGCCAGCTTTGTTGTGTCAGTTTAACAAAACCAACACATATTTAAGGAGACTGTGGTTGCCAGGCGACAGGTGGTTTAATTTAGAATAAAAGACCTGCTATGTTGAGACGATGGCTGACCTCAAGCTACAGCACGACTGACTCATGTAGTCTCCCGTGGACGTGTCTAGCTTAGTAGAGCTCTGCTTTGGCTTTAAAACATTTTTTACCAGCCATACATTGTAGGATATATTTTAAACTGAAAGTAATTAAATATATTTACTGTGATAGAGAGACAAATGGTCTCTATCTGAGCTGGAGGAAAAGGCACAAGTACCAAAACTGAAGTGAAATTTATTTTAATTTTTGATGCTCAATTCCTTAAGATCAACGTGCAAACCATTTCTCTGTGACTTCTTCCCCCAATGACCTGATCCCTCTCATTCCATCTCATCTAACACCCTCATAACCACATGCTCACACTTATTACATGTTTCCAGATGTGATCTTGTCTTTTTAATAATGAGAACTTGTCAGAGGCTGACCTACATACACACTGAGGAGCGAGAGAATCATATTTTCTATATTACCAAAAACAATCAGACTGAAAATAGTTGTGTTCAGTCAGTCATGACTAAAACAGCTCTGTGAAAGTACAGATTTTTTAAATGTTATATCTATACTACAGATATAGCCCATGGGGTTGTTGAGTATATTTGAGATTTACTTTAGTATGAAGGTCGTCCTCTTTCAAGTCGTTTGTGTGAGAGAGCGGGATTCCATTCAGTTTGATCCTTGACGTCAATCAAAAACTCGCCGTGAGACAAAAAGGTCAAAACAGACGATGTCTGACTCCTCAGGAGCTCTTGATGTTGTGTTTGTTCTGTGTGAGAGCTGAATGGAGCCCGGCTGTCTGGGATGAACAGTGGTCATGTGCAGCGACCTCCAGCATTCCTCAACCACCAGCCCACATTCCTCTGATACGCCCACTGAAACACAGTAGAAAGCACAAGCAAATAAGAGTGGATTGAAACAAACCATTAGTTCTCCTTCCAGGAGAGAATGTTTGTTTTCACATGTGGGGGGACAGATGTTTCAATACCTGAGGATGCGGACGTTGTATACAAATTTCTAAAATGTTATGTAGATTTCAGTTTTCTAAAAGTATAATAAAAGCTCCTCCCCAGTGTCCTCCCAGCCAGAGCTGGTGTTGACTGAGAGAGCAATCACCACGCTGGGTCTCTGGGTCTCTTGAACCAGAGGTCCAGAATTAGCCATGCAGCTCCTCAGGTACTGGAGCTCAGGTTACACTGACCCGTAGAGGAGGAGCTGACTTAACCCTCACACACACTCTCTCACACACACTTACATACTCTCTCACACACGCTGACACAAGCCAAAAACATGCTGTTATGCATCATTGCACGTGTCAGTCATGTGACCTTTCACTATCGTGTTATCACACACACACACACTAGTGTCAGAATTGGAGATCTATTTCTGTTCAGTGTTACAAAGGTGAGTCTGTGAAGTCTGAACTGTGTGGATGCTCAAACACATTCTTTCCATGACAAATTAAAACGGCATATTTCAGACTTCCTCCTGATGATGTTGTAGTGATATTACCATAACTGCTCCAGTCAGCTTGACTAGTGACTGAGGTGTTCAGTGCTGTGGTCACACCAGCCCTGGTCTAGACAGAGCTGCTCATACAGCTGTTGGATTCTGGCCCAGCAACAGCTCTCTGACAACAGGACTCAGATCCTCCAGTTACACAGTGTTTGAGGAGAGCAGGTCTGACCTGTGTCTGAGGAGAGCAGGTCTGACCTGTGTCTGAGGAGGGATCTGATGCTAATGTTGTTGTTGGGCTAGAGTCCAGTGCAGCCTGGGGCATATGAGGACCACGTTGTTAAGCTGATAATGCTGTTGCATGCTACTGTTGATTTGTGTTCTGCTCCCCCCCCCCCCCCCCCCCCCCCCCCCCCCAGGTGGGCTCCGTGGTCGCCGTGGGGTGGATCCGCTCTCAGAGGGCGGTGGACTGGAGGCTCTTCAGGAACATCTTCCTGGCCTGGTTCGTCACCGTGCCGCTGGCCGGCCTGTTCAGCGCTGCCGTCATGGCCCTGTTCGTGTACGGCATCTTGCCCTTCGTCTGAGAGAGAGAGAGAGAGGGCCTCAGGCAGGGGGGAGCAGAGGAGGGAAGGTGGAGAGTAGGGAGGAGAGAGGGTGAGGAGAGAGAGAGAGGTTGACCTGAGGAGGGAAGGATCACATGCTGCCTGGGTTACAGTCCAGAGAGATCTGACTTCATATCCGTCAATTATTTATTTTTTTGTTTTGTTTTCTTCATTTTTTTGGCAAAAATATTGTGTGTAACCGACGTCGTCAATCGTAATGATCAAACTGCTGTATATACAAACACTAGGAGGCATTCTGTGATAGTTACCACGGTGCATGGAGAGGACAAACAAAGTTGTTTCCTCATTAGAAAACTTGAACTCCAAAACAGCAGACATGGCAATACGTCCAGTAAAAAACATTAATAGATCAATCTACATTATGCGACATGCCACCCAATCTACCAGTAAATCCGTCATTGCATAAACTGTGGTGGTGTAATCGGTGAAATAGTTCCTAATGCCGAAAATTGTAAATATTGTATTATTTGACCGTGATTTGATGTGATGCAGCTTGCTTTAAGAAAAAACTAAAGTGGTCAACTGACCCTTCCCTTCGAGCTGCTCGCCAGCCCTGCCCGGACATCAGGGACCTGGCTAAGCCTCAGAGGCATGCGGAAAAGAGCAAATTGTCCTTTTTTATTTAAAATAACATATCAAACTGTCTGCACCGAAAAGTTTTAAAGAGGATTTCATCATTTTAAATATACTATAATGTGTACTGTAAATACTATCCTCATTGCTTTTGGGTCATTTCATTTTTTAGTGTTTTGTTTTTTTATACGTACTTGTCACGGGGGCCCTCAACAGGAAGTGACACGTTGGAGTCGTCCTGACAGCAGGATGTGACACGTTAGTCCTCCTGGACAGCCGTAGCTCGAGTGATACCCAAACAGACGCCGAACAGTCTCTCATTTCACCTTCAATTAAGAAAGAACCAAATGTACGTTTATTCAGTCTAGTGGACCAAAAACTCATCAAAAAGTGATATTCTCTTCTCCTTATCTGATCATGTTAAAACATGCAAATGAAAATATTAATGTTTCAAGTACGTTTCAGTAATTTGACACAAACTGTATACTGAGGAAAACATCAGTTGAGCTCAACTGTGCTGACAGGAATTAGTCAAAACTGCTCTTGAGAACCAAATTATTCTCCTTTTTATCAGCATATTAGAAATATCTGTGTTTGTGGCTGAATGCAGGATGGCTCTACGCAATTTGAAAATTGGTGGATTTGTTGCGGTACCTAACCATGCCAAAATAAGAAACTAATCTTAATATCAACATGCCAATAAAAGCCAGATGTCTGTGGTCAAAGTGCAGTAGCAGCCAAAATGATGGAACACAAAAAGGCCTTTATCAGGCTTTACAAAAATACATATCCGTTACCTGGAGACCCTGTTACCTGGCGACCCGTTACCTGGCGACCCAGCCAGCCAGTCATGTGACAGGGCTGGAGGGTATTTCAAGTCTTCAGATAGCAGCAGTACATTGAGGCTCCCTGACAATGTCACAAGTTAATGTTAAACTTCTTCGGAGAACCCCTCACTAAAATATTCAGTGGGTCAGATAATCTCTCTCGTACCGTCAGTTCCTGGTTACCTCCCAGTTCCTGGTTACCTCCCAGTTCCTGGTTACCTCCCCTCTAACGAAGCCCCCACAGGCGGGCTGACACAGGCCTGGCAGTTTCTCATCACTCAAGTAGGATGTTCTTATACGTATTCTTATCAGAGCACAGGGATTATGGTTTTATTGTTTGGTAAACTAGCTAATTAGAGGGATAGGCCTACTATCGATGATCACCAGCGTTTCCACGTCATCTGAATTGTAAATTAAAAACAAATGGCTTTTAATTTTCAACAAATCCAGTGCAAGGTGTGGCTGATCTTTCTTTTAATTTGTTCATTTTTTTTTCTTCTCATGAACAAATCTATGCTTAAAAGAAGACGTTTGCCAATAAAGTTGTTTACTGTGTGACTGATACAACCATATAGAAGTACTGTGGTGTTTACATTGTAACCATGTTGTAGGGTAACTAAAACATTTTTTGCCAAATGATGCCAATGAAAGACAAAACTATTAACCGTGAATTATCAAGTGCAAGAAAAAAAATAATACCAGAAGTGTCTAGAAAGAGTGTGATGATGTTTCTTTGTGTGTTTTATCATAGTGCTAATCATGATCCCAGAGTCACTTTACACTGCTAATACACACATTAACACTACATGTATGGGTGCAATTCAATTGTGAAGCAAATAAATAGAGAAATTTCATCAAGACTATATATTTTTCTACCATATCTGATTTTTAACATGAGCGCCTAACACAGAGAGACCATATGGGGCATATGACATCATCCTGGTTATGTCATCACAAAACCAGGAAGTACTTGTGTTTTACATGGAGGTGAGCATGCTCTCCAACACACGAGGTTCTGCCGAGGGTCACCTGGCTGTCCTGCCTCAGAGACGGCGGTGTTGGGCAACAGTTCAGACTTTCCAACTACCATGTTTATTTTTGAATTTTAGATAAAAATCACTTTGTAATTTTGTTTCCCTATGAAAAATTGTCCTTATTTCTCATTCGCTGCCCGACTGGGGGTGGCTTGTTGAAAGTGTGACATCCATGTTGTTTATTTGTGTTGCATCAGAGCAGCCACTGAGATCAGCAACTTGAAGGGCCTGTTTTCCATTAGTAACACCAAGAACAGGGCTGAGACCAGCAACTTCATGAAACTAGGACTGAGTGGTCTGGATCCAAACTAGCCTTCGGCTCACCAACCCTTTAAACTGTCTGAGGGGCCGCAGGGTTCTGGTGTTATCCTGCCTCAAGACAGTAGAGAGCAAGTAAGATCATGTGGCTCTTGTTAGATTATCGAGACTATAGTCACGACGAAGTGTATACATGTTAGAGGAGGGTCTTTGGTGAAAGTCTTGAGTTTTGTTGGTTCAAGACTTGTGTTTATGAGGAAGGCTAGTTACTGGAGAAGGCTGCTTGATGAGGTTGATATCTTCTGGTGTGAGGAAAGCCTTAATCCCTTGGATTGGGATGTGAAACAAAACCCAAATGCTTTCTATCCCCACGCTTTTCCAGTTCTGATAGGTTGAAAGGGATGCGCCGCACAAGGCAGAGGGACATCATTTTGACCAATCAACATGAATAATCATCCGTCTGTAAATCATCGAGGGGTGTAGTTGCCAATGAGGAAGTTACTTGTCTAACACTGACGATCCACTCATTCTCAGTTGCGTTGCAGAACCAGAATGTGCCATTTTCTTTTCTCTGAATGTGCAATAAAAGCTGTTAGTGTCTCCTTCCCCAGGATGCACTTTTACTTCTAGTGAAATAGCATCATTTATAATATTCTCCTGGCGTGTCAGCAGCATGCCGTATTGTCTCACTCTGTAGCAGGATGTCTCACTCTGTAACAGGATGTCTCACTCTGTAGCAGGATGTCTCACTCTGTAACAGGATGTCTCACTCTGTAGCAGGATGTCTCACTCTGTAACATGATGTCTCACTATGTAACAGGATGTCTCACTCTGTAACAGGATGTCTCACTCTGTAACAGGATGTCTCACTCTGTAGCATGATGTCTCACTCTGTAACAGGATGTCTCACTCTGTAACAGGATGTCTCACTCTGTAGCAGGATGTCTCACTCTGTAACAGGATGTGATCCTGATTGGCCCTCTTCTGTGTTACTGTGTCTTTTTACTATTTGCTATTTAACTGTTCCTCGGAAACCTAGCCTGGGCTCATATAAGATCTAACTAAGCTTGTCTGATTTGCATATAACGTACTGTAATGTTGCTTTTATTAACATTTGTGAGAAATTGTCAGCAATTAAAACAAATTAAATTATGGGAATTAAAATTACAAAGAATATCAAATATAATGTGTTGTGTTTTTTGTTGTTGTGGAGGTTTGGTGTGACTGGTATGTTTGTTTCCAACAATATTTATTTTAACCAAAGTATTACTTTGTTATTGAAAAGTGCCTTTATAAATGTGATTATGTATCTGGTGTTATTTCCAACAGTGGTCTTCAACCCTGGTCCTCAGAGCCCATCACTGGATCCTTCGCTTCATAACTGAGGACCAGGGTTGAAGACCACCAAATTACAGATTACACATTTACTCAAAAACTCAACAGTACAAAATCTAAATACTAGCCCATATAATCTATATACTAGCTAATCTAATAGCTCTCAAGATAAAGTAATGCCAAACCTTCCAAAAATAAAACAGGATGGCTTGGACTTGTACTTGAATGTAATTGAGACTTGGCATCAGAGGTTTCATACCCCTGAGGGGTCTTCACCTTTGTCCATTAGCAGAGGCCACAGAGGGCCACAGAAGCCACACAGGGCCACAGAGGGCCATTTCACAGTACGCCCTTTGAAGGCTACATCCACGACTTCTAATGGAGGTTTTAGTTTGTGTCTCCCAGGAGACAGGAGAGAATGTTGGCCACTAGAACATGTGCCACAAATACTTGGCACAGACTAAATAAAGGAGAGGCCAGTAGCCCCCTATGAATGAGGACCATGGAGGCTGAGGCCCAATGCGGGGCACCCCAAAGTTAGCTTTATATTTATTAATGGTAAAGTTCAATTTAAGTGGGCTCTTTTAAAGATACACTTTAATGTTGCAAATGATTCTGCTTTACTTGGGGACAGAGATGTAAGTATTATGTGGTTATTATGTTGTAATGAGAACATGTAACGAGTGTCTGTACTTTTACTTGAGTGAAGGATGTGTGTAATGTTGCCATCTCTGCTTGGGACAGCCCAGTGAAGATAGACGGGGACAGTCATATAGACTCCAGTAGGATTTGAACCCAAGACCTCAACCTACATGGCCCACTGTTACCCCATGAGTAACCATGGCACCCGCTACGCAGGCGTCATGGTTACCCCATGAGTAACCATGGCACCCGCTATGCAGGCGTCATGTGTTTAAGGTTTTCTTTTCACAAGCTTGGCCCATTATGGTAGTTTCCAAACACAAACACACAAACCAGACAGCAGAACTGGGTTAGATCATTACCATCCAAAATCATTTTATTGTCCTCCAAGTTGAATGGCCTTTCCAAACACCAAGAAAACATTCATCGCATTTCTTCGGGTAGCAGTGGAGGAATACCAAGGTGTTCTCACGTGGACCAAATGAATAATGAGGTTGACCATTTGTGATTCTCTCGCGTTGACATGCAACACCTCTGAATTAGAGAAATGCTGAGGAACATCTTGAAGGAATCAAGGGAAGGTAGAGAACAGAACGTTATCCAAAAACACTTTTCCAATGTCAGTTCTAAAACAGACAGTTATGCAACTGCTCCATTTATGACATATGTTTTGCCCTTGGCCTTGTCATATCTGTGTGCGAGGCGTGTGTAGTGTCTAGTTGCTAGGCAACTCAAAACAGCCCCCACAGCTCAACTGGACCTGAGTTACACGAGCCAATCATAAGTGATACCAGACTGAATGGGGGCGGAGCTTAATTTAAACAAAAAACAGTATTAGCAGTCTGTATCAGGATCATCAAACAATTTTGTGACATTTGCCGTAAAATAAAACCATGTTAGCAGGTGCCCCTCTGGAAGAATCCCTTTCAGTCTGCAGTGACGGTGCAGTCACACTGGGCACAGGGGAAGGAGCTCATGCCAAAGGTTATGGTCAAACACACAAGCACTTTAAACATGAAGAACCATAAACACAAGCAGCATCTTGTTTGTTGGTAAGTCCTCAGTGTGTTAGTGTGGAGGTTTATCTGACAGCTAAACCACAAGCTGCCCACCGGCAGCTAAAGGAAACATTGGGTTATGTTTGAAATTGATTACCAGTGTTCATAGATATTCATCTGATATATATATATATAGATATAGTTTTTTTTCGTTCTCTGTGGTCTGTCACATGCTCTCTTGATTTCAGATTCTCACTCCTGTATTTAATGTACACAACGTGTCGATAGGGAGGGGGGCGAGGGAGGGCTGAAATGGCATCAAAATAGGACACAAGGAAAGAACCGAAGCAGAGAAGTCTTTGTTTTCAAAACGTGTCATCGCTTGGCATTTGGCCGCCGTGGCGGGTTTGGGGCGGGGCATCAGCGTGGGGGCGGCGGGGGGGGCTGCTTCTTCACGGCGTTCGCCGTTGCTTCTCTGAGGTTGAGGTTCTCCAGCGCCACCTCCAGGGTCATGACATCCAGGCAGCCCATGGCCCCGAAGTCGGCGAAGCCCCGAAGAGGGCCGGCGCGGTGATGGGCTGCTGGGGCGTTGTGGTCCAGCAGCAGTGTGGACAGCAGCAGCTCTGTCACAAACAGGCCGCGGTCCGCCCAGCCAGACTCACACTCCTGCAGGTCCACCTCCGACAGCCTGGGCTCACTCAGCCTGCGGGAGGAGAATCATGGATGGATAGAGACAATTCATAGATGGAGGTGGAATTGTGAATGATAGATGGAAGGAGAGTCAGAGAGGAAATTAGAACATGCAAGGTCTGAACAAAGACATATTATAATAATAACAATAATATCAGAATCTTTCATCGTTATTGAATACGTAAGCAACCCTGCCGCTGGAACACAGGAGGAGGAAAGTGATGTTCTGCTAGAGGAGTAAAGCGTGCGTTTCCGCCCCCCACCTGTTGAGGAGGAAGTTGTGCCCGGCGTGTGTGTTGTGCTCGTGCGTGCCGGGGTGGGGGCCGGGCGGGGGGCAGGGGTTGGGGCTGGCGTTGCTGTTGGCGGTGCCCAGGGCGGCGCGGGCAGGGGCGCTGCGGGGGGCTCCGCGGGCCGTGTCCAGCTGCTGCCGGGCAGCCTGGGCCTGCTGACGCTCAAGCTGCAGCTGCATCTGGAGCTGCTGCAGCTGCGAGGCCGACGGCCCCGAGCTCACCTGGCCCCCCGCGGAGCGCCGCACCCCCGACAGCTGGGACAGGAGCTCTGGAGGAGGAGGGGGGGGACAGGTTACCTCCCCATATCTCTATGCAGTCCTGCCTCTACACAGCACCAGCCAGTCAGAGACAAGGATGCCTGAGCCATGACAACGAGGCCCTGTGGAACTGGGCCCAGACACGGCGCCACGGCAACCAACAGGCACCCCTGGGTTCTAACTCTGGACCCTGGTTACATCTCAAGCATTCTGCCATGGCAACCAGCACAGAGCTTGCACTGAGCAATGGTCCTTGTCACCCACTATAGGAGAGTGTGTGTTTCTGACCTGCTATGGGAGAGTGTTTCTGACCTGCTATGGGAGAGTGTGAGTGTTTCTGACCTGCTATGAGTGTGAGTGTTTCTGACCTGCTATGGGAGAGTGTGAGTGTTTCTGACCTGCTATGGGAGAGTGTGAGTGTTTCTGACCTGCTATGAGTGTGAGAGTGTTTCTGACCTGCTATGAGTGTGAGAGTGTTTCTGACCTGCTATGGGAGAGTTTGAGTGTTTCTGACCTGCTATGGGAGAGTGTGAGTGTTTCTGACCTGCTATGGGAGTGTGAGAGTGTTTCTGACCTGCTATGAGTGTGAGAGTGTTTCTGACCTGCTATGGGAGTGTGAGAGTGTTTCTGACCTGCTATGGGAGAGTTTGAGTGTTTCTGACCTGCTATGGGAGAGTGTGAGTGTTTCTGACCTGCTATGGGAGTGTGAGAGTGTTTCTGACCTGCTATGGGAGTGTGAGAGTGTTTCTGACCTGCTATGGGAGTGTGAGAGTGTTTCTGACCTGCTATGGGGTCCATGGCCTCTCTGTTGTAGTTGGAGCTCTGCGAGGAGTTCTGGGTGTTGGAGAGCCCCCCGGTGGTGGTGCTGGTGAAGTGCATGTTGGACCTACGAGCCCGCTGCCCCCCCAGCCCCCTCCCAGGGTGGAACATCCTCCTCACATGACGCACCCCGCTGGACTCATCGTGGGCAAGACCGTCAAAGAACACACACACAGGATGACCCATATCTCTCCTGCCTCTCTGAAGAACATCTCATTCACAAGACTAGTATTGTATCCATTATTGTGTCTCTCCTGCCCTGCATGTGTTTACTGTAAACAAGCATAAAGAACATGATCTGACAGGCCGAGCTTGCTTTGTGATGCAAGTCCTTTTAAAAAACAAGGATTAAGATCAGATACAACCAACTCGTTCTCTCTCGCTCTCATTTCTTCCCACAAATAGAGAAATCCTCATGCACCCAAAACATTAAAGCAGCTTGTAGAGTTTGTGGTGGAATGTCCCTTTAAACACACTTGCTGCCCTGCAGGGGGGCAGCAGGGGGGCAGCAGGGGGGCAGCAGGGGGGCAGCAGGGGTGCAGCAGGGGGGCAGCAGGGGGGCAGCAGGGGGGCAGCAGGGGGGCAGCAGGGGGGCAGCAGGGTAAAGGATATCAGGTCTCTGGGAGCTCTGTGTTCCAGTGTGAGATGAGCAGCAAAGTCGTCTGTCACATGGTTGGGGTCTCCGCCAGGCAGCGCTGCACAGATGGGGCATATCTGGAGACAGAACCAGGCACACTTCATTACACAACACTGACTCTGGGCTGGGGCATTAACAACCAGTGTGGATTTATTTTATACAGAACACAGCTTTCAAAGTGTATTCCAGTGTGCGTGCTATGTTCTGTATGTGAGGGTGGTGGGCACAGGGAGCTGAAACACCCTGGGTAACCTGACCTGATACTTCCTCTTCCAGCTGTGCAGTTCTTCTGAGTGTCTGGGGTTCAGTATGAGATGTGATGGTGTGTGCTGCTCTGGGGTTCAGTATGAGATGTGATGGTGTGTGCTGCTCTGGGGTTCAGTATGAGATGTGATGGTGTGTGCTGTTCTGGGGTTCAGTATGAGATGTGATGGTGTGTGCTGCTCTGGGGTTCAGTATGAGATGTGATGGTGTGTGCTGCTCTGGGGTTCAGTATGAGATGTGATGGTGTGTGCTGTTCTGGGGTTCAGTATGAGATGTGATGGTGTGTGCTGTTCTGGGGTTCAGTATGAGATGTGCTGCTGTACTCACCACCTCGGTCGAGGTGTCTGCATGCTCCCCTGCTACGTGCTCCTGCAGGGAGCTCTCTGTGTGGCCCATCCTGCCACAGTACGGGCAGGTGTAGGCCTGGGGCTGCTCCACAGACAGGGCCTCCCCTCCATAGTACAGGTCTGGAGGGGGGGGGGGGGGGATAGAGGGAGGCACATCAGAATCTTCTCATGTCTCAAAGACGAGGATGAAGACAACAAAAAGAAAAAGAAAAAACAAGACAAAGAAGAGTGACCTGAACATGACACACTGGAGCTAGTAAGGCTGCATCTACCTGGCTGGTCACAGCTCATCTACCTGGCTGGTCACAGCTCAGACTATGTTCAAACAGGCTCCGGATGCTACACAGAGCCAGGCTGACCTACCGAAGTCGACCCTGGTCAGTATGCACTGCATGGGGTGTTCTGTGGTGTGTCTGGTGGTGGTGGCTCCGCCCTCGTAACACGACGCACACAGGTCGTAGTCGTAGCAGATTAAACACTTGTATCTCCGCCCTCGGAAGTTGCCTTTCAAACACGCGTCGCAGCTTACACCTGCAGAGAACACACAGAGAGAAGCTGTTAGGTCTGAGGAAGGTGCTTTATTACAACGTTTTGAAGTGAAAGAGTGACAGGGAGAGAGCGAGAGAGAGAATTAAGAATAATGTCAAGTTTGTTGGAGAGCGTGATGTGAAATATCACAACAATATGTTAGCCTACACACTGCAAAGTGAGTGACATGACAAATATCAAATGTGTCTATACTTCAATGCTACACTCATCTATGGACATCGTCTACAACCATATCACATTTCAGTTTCACATCTCACAGGATGAGCAATATACAGAAACTCTAGCATCTATATTTAATGGGGCTATTAATAGTCAGACCGTGACATCACAAAGTTGGTAATTTATCCAAACAAAAGCTTTTACTTTCAATCTCCTTACTACAACAGAGACTCACCAACCCATAATGCTATATAAAGCAGTGGCTATGTTTAGATGGACAGACATCGTCCATGTATATGTTGCACACACTTGTCATATCTATAAATCAGGACACATCTATAGATGACACCAATATCCACTGCTAGTAATATGGAGACCCTGCATGTTGCGAAGTTGACCATGGCAGATCGTAAACCATCCGGGATTCATTCATATCCACTTTACAACTGAAATGTTTCGTTTACAACCACTTCAACCATTGAACCAATAGGCCTACTTCAACTCAACAAACCACTTGTCTTGGTATAGTTAGGAACTTGTTACAGCTGGAGCTAGCGCTACATTATTCAAGAGGCCTTCGCCATACAATGGGTGTATTAACTTATAGCCGCATCACAGTCAATTCTATGAACACCTTGTAAATGAATCTATTGTTTCATAGCAAGTCAAAAGCTACCTTTAATAGTTTCAATGAACACAGACTTAACACAAGACTCTAAACTGTAGGCCGTGCAGAAATAACTTGACCACACTAAACACTATTTTAAGTGCTTCAATAGCTAGCTAACATTAGTACGGTTACAACCACCATAGCCAACACTACTAGTACTGTAGCTAGCTAACTAGCAAGCTAGTTCGTTATTAGATCTAGTGTTAGGCTAGCTATATTAGCTAGTGCGAAACACTGAGGACAACGCATTCAAACACAAGCAGAAGTTTACTATAGTTTCTATGGCTGCTCTACTAGCTAGGTGGTGCTACATGGTCGTAGCAACCCTACACAGTAGCAAGGTTAACTGGGGTGTGTGCGCTAGTAGTGGCTACCGTTAGCCTCTGGGGTACAGTCACCAGTTTACCAGGATCAACAACCAGACCAGCCAACTCTACATACCGTGACCAGGCAGGATAAATGATCAGCCTAAAAAACACAAGACATCATACACCCATTCATCCACTGACTGACACTACATGATAGCCTAGTCATTCAGCTAGCTACCTGTCAGCTAGCAAACTAGCTAGTAGCTACATACCTCACATGTTGATTTTGCTAGTCTAGTTAGAGCTAGCTAGCTGGCTAGCAAACTAATACATTGTCTGTTCAGATTCACTACGAGAACCACCGAAGAAGCCACGCGTCCATTGCGTTGTCAGCCCACTATATAGAGACCCGGCTACACACCGGGGTACAATTAGTGTCTGCCGCCATCATGCACCCATGTAAATGCATATCACTAGCAGCAGGCTAGCAAATCGTCGTTAGCTAGCCTGCTAACGTAGCTAGTCGTTTTCTAGTTACAAAACCCCCACCAAATCTGACGAGGGAAGCCAGCCTTACATACCGATTCTATTGCTAATGGGTCATCTTTACCTTCATGACGGGACATCCTATGAACACTGAAACAGCCCCCTACTTGGGCTACTTGTCTTCAACCACGCAATTAGCTGATATACAACACCGAAGAGGAGAAGCCGGGCCTGGCAGTCCCTGGCCGCTTCCCTCATGAAGGATCCGGTTGAGCACACCGCCTCCTCCGCCCCCTGTTGTCATTGGCCCCTGCGATGACGCTGCTTCACCGCCAAGGGGAGCCCGTGTCTATTTTTTGTCGAATCGGATCAAGTTTGAGTTGAGTACGTGACTGTCATGCAGTGAAAATGATATGTGACATGCACTTCCAAGCATGACACTTGATATACTCGTCCTATGAAGAGTAGAGGCTCTCTGCTTCTCAGCAGTCGGGCAGTCAAATTAGTTGGTCAACCTGTTTCCATTCGCCACAGCCTGATGGAAACTTCCAGAATCACAGTTTGATTGGCTCTTTGTGGCAATTAGGTCAATGGCTCCAAAGAGCAAAGCCAAGATCTGATCTTGGCTTGAGAAGACAAGGAGTGACTTAAAGAATATGTTCTACGGTCCTTCTACATCTTTAATTGATGGGAAGCAATCACTGCAAGATAATTAATTACAAATCAAAATCAAATCAAAATTTATTTGTATAGCCCATTTTACAAGCAATGTCACAGAGGGCTTCACATACGCCCATAGAACTGCCCCTCAACAAACCTAAACCCTCAAGGAAGACAAGGAAAAACTCAATATGGTGTTACTCAATACTAATTTACCCATGTCTCCGCTTTGACCTGGAAAACCAGACACTATGTTACTCGAACAACTCAAAGCATTTCAAGTATACCTTTTAGCAAGCACATTTTTCCAGTGACATGCAGTTATGATTCAAACCTGCAACCTCTTGATCTGCAGTCAAATGCTCAGTGAGGAACAATGGTAGAAACCTTGTGAGGTGCAGTTCAGTGAGGGCTCCCTCCTCCAGACACGGTCTGTCACACAGAGGAGCAGACCGGAGGCTGAACACAATCAAGGATCAATCTGTTACACTGACACAGCCCAACAGCAAGATCATATCTCTAATACAACAGTACAAGAAAGGCAATTTTGCAGACACTACAAGAAGTAACATAAAGATAAGTGCTGAATATGATGTCCTTACATGGGCACCAAACACCCTGGACGTGTGGGGACGGGGCATCCGTAGCCCCCGCCAGACCGACGGCAGGGACTGAGAGGAGCAGGGCCGAGGGAGGAGGAGGGTCCAGGACTGGGGAGACAGGAAGGAGAAGCACCTCAGGTTGTAGGAGGGGGAATCCTTCATCCTGAACGCAAGAAGAAGGAGACGTCCTTATGTCACAGAACCAAGTGGGCGAGTCGAGGAGTGGGACAGAATGATGTCCTGGAGGGGCCATCCAGTAGCCTGGAGGGAAGGCAAAGGTCAGGGTTTGGTACCTGATACTGGCAGCAAGTGACAGCCAGAGGAGAGGCCTCAGCAGGGGAGGGAGGAGACGGGGAGGGAGGAGACAGGCTGGGAGAGCCTGGGAGAGCTGTCTACCATGAGCAGCAGAAGCTGTGTGATGACGGCTGGTGAGCCTGGGAGAGGAGGGACTGAGGCCTGGACGAGCAGCTGGATGAAACGCAGCCTAGGGAACAGAAGGATCTTCCTCAGCTTGTACAAGATATATCGACAGATCCGCGGAAAGTTTTCAGAGTGCTTCTGGAGTCCAGCCTAGGTCTCCCGCTGTTCGGGAGGCTGCTACGTCAGGGAGGATGCTACGTCAGGCAGGATGCTACGTCAGGCAGGATGCTACGTCAGGCAGGATGCTACGTCAGGCAGGATGCTACGTAAGGGAGGATGCTACGTCAGGCAGGATGCTACGTCAGGGAGGATGCTACGTCAGGGAGGATGCTACGTCAGGGAGGATGCTACGTCAGGCAGGATGCTACGTCAGGCAGGATGCTACGTCAGGCAGGATGCTACGTAAGGGAGGATGCTACGTCAGGGAGGATGCTACGTAAGGGAGGATGTTACGTCAGGCATGATGCTACGTCAGGCAGGATGCTACGTCAGGCAGGATGCTACGTCAGGGAGGATGCTACGTCAGGGAGGATGCTACGTAAGGGAGGATGCTACGTCAGGCAGGATGCTACGTCAGGCAGGATGCTACGTCAGGGAGGATGCTACGTCAGGCAGGATGCTACGTCAGGGAGGATGCTACGTCAGGCAGGATGCTACGTCAGGGAGGATGCTATGTCAGGGAGGATGCTACGTCAGGCAGGATGCTACGTCAGGGAGGATGCTACGTAAGGGAGGATGCTACGTCAGGCAGGATGCTACGTCAGGCAGGATGCTACGTCAGGGAGGATGTAGGGCTCTCATTCTGGGGAGGGAGAAAGAGCAGGCGTGTCTTGTTGAGGTTTAACTTTAGGTTCATGGAGAGATGTCCGCCAGACAGAGACAGAGAGAGAGACAGAGAGATGCCAACATGCCAACATTCTGTCACCAATCTGGGGGTGGAAGGTAGGAGAGAAACAGCTGATTGTTGTCAGAGTAGCTGTGGTAATAGAAGCCATGGGACTTGATAACCGAAGAAGCCGTGTGACTTGACAACCAAGCTGAGTGTGTCGTGGTGTAGCGGGACAGAGGGTGATGTAGTGTAGGGGGACAGAGGGTGATGTAGTGTAGGGGGACAGAGGGTGATGTAGTGTAGGGGGACAGAGGGTGATGTAGTGTAGGGGGACAGAGGGTGATGTAGTGTAGGGGGACAGAGGGTGATGTAGTGTAAGGGGACAGAGGGTGATGTAGTGTAGGGGGACAGAGGGTGATGTAGTGTAGGGGGACAGAGGGTGATGTAGTGTAGGGGGACAGAGGGTGTCATGGTGTACGGGGACAGAGGGTGATGTAGTGTAGGGGGACAGAGGGTGATGTAGTGTAGGGGGACAGAGGGTGATGTAGTGTAGGGGGACAGAGGGTGATGTAGTGTAGGGGGACAGAGGGTGTCATGGTGTACGGGGACAGAGGGTGATGTAGTGTAGGGGGACAGAGGGTGTCATGGTGTACGGGGACAGAGGGTGATGTAGTGTAGGGGGACAGAGGGTGTCATGGTGTACGGGGACAGAGGGTGATGTAGTGTAGGGGGACAGAGGGTGTCATGGTGTAGGGGGACAGAGGGTGATGTAGTGTAGGGGGACAGAGGGTGATGTAGTGTAGGGGGACAGAGGGTGATGTAGTGTAGGGGGACAGAGGGTGATGTAGTGTAGGGGGACAGAGGGTGATGTAGTGTAGGGGGACAGAGGGTGATGTAGTGTAGGGGGACAGAGGGTGATGTAGTGTAGGGGGACAGAGGGGCCCAGCAGTGACTCCCGTGGGACTCCAGGAGAGCCGTCTCTGTTCAGCGTCCAGCTTTGAATCCAGAACAGTAGAGATCCTTGGTGACAAAAACATGTAGCTACGTGTGTTTATAAGCAAACCATACAAACTAAACATCAGTTAGATATTTAAACCTATAAGGCTTTGTCTTGGGGTAACTTTTTGTCTGCACACATTTTTTATCACTGACAATTTGTACATTAATCTGCAACCAAGTTCAGGTGGAGAGGAATTTAGCCTCCTCAAACGAATCCTGGCCACCATACTCAGCCTATTACTGAGAGTGAGTTACTCCATAAGTGATGTGTGCTGAATTGCTTAATTGAGGTCTCTGAGCTATTTCTCTATTCAACAACGGCATGTTGTTGCCATGCCAAAGGGAACTTGTTTGGAAAAACCAGGACAAGTTGGCTCAAAGCATGCAGCTCTGGCAGCCAGGATCTATTTACCGAGTTATTTACCAAGTTATTTACCGACCGTGACAGGCGAATAACCAAACTCTGGTTTTGTCCATTGCAGACATGAAAGTGATGCTGACCCCCTGCAGCTGATGGTCCTTGAAGGTAAAATCTTACTTTAGGTGTAATGCTGACCGTAATGCTGACCTCGCGTTTCTGTCGTGGAGCACGCAGCAGATCGGTGGACCAAAGTAACCATGTAGTACTTGTGAAGTCTGGAGGACCGTAAGACCTTCTTCTTTCCAGTACAGTGGAAACCTACAAGCTGGTCATTTGGGACTAAAAAAATCGTTGACATGCTCTCACAATGACGTCATTATACTATAGGCAATATGGGAGCTACTTCAGTGAGAATGCACACCTCTTCCGACAAATATTAAAGTAGTAATAAAACGCCTCTGTAAAACGTGAGATGTGACCGTCCTGTCAAAATTCACCAGATACTCTTGGAGTCCTACAACCTTCAGTTCTCCTCGGTGACACTAGTGCGTGCTTATGTATGTACACAAACAGAATCGTTACCGTACAGCCAAGACCTTTCCCGCGTGAGTTTATTCTCCCCCCCACAATCCATCCGCGAGCTAATCCGCGGTTGGCAGAGGGCCAGCCACAGGACAGTGAGAGGGAACCCCCCCCCTACTAGCTTTTTAAACATTCCACAGAGTTGCGGCTTTCCCACGTATGGTAATGAGCTGAATTTCATTACATGTAGCCCACCGACATAAAGCACGGAGCGGTTGTTTCAAGTTGCCTATATGAATGAATGCACTGGATCTCAAAAGACCATGTCCCATAATCTATTTGCTGCCATTAGAAATAGTGGGTCCATAACCTTTATGTTGTCGTGCGCCTTTACTGCCGTGTCAGGTGCTGGTTAAAAATAAGAAAGGACAACAGGTCCCTTCTGAATGATTTACATACAATAGCATGTGGCTGTGATGGCAACAACTTCTTCGGGGCGTCAGAAACGGTGTCCTCTTCATGTTCCAAGCCATACAGGGGGCGAGCGTCATGTGCGGCATTGTTTTGTCAACGACGGTCTTATGAATGGGTTAAAACGCTTAACGTGAGAAGTCTACAACCCATTCAACTTTTTTGCCACGCCTTCAACGTAAACAAATAGGGGCTTGACCAATTAGAAGCCAGGTAGTGATCGGGCGATGTCAGATGACTATAGGGGAAACTATTTAAAACTCAAATAAGACACTTGATGCGAGCTCAAACGTTTCCTTGATATCCTACAGCTTCCAAGAGTACAGACACCGCCAGTTCAAGCTTTGCTCATTGAAACAGGATCTAAGCGTATAACACCCAATTTCAACAGTGAAAGTTCCCCATAGGCTACAATACAAAACAGTGGGTTTATACATTGTTTTGGGAGAGAAATGAAAAATACTACATTTTCATTGTGGATGATCTTTCATTGTGCAGTCGGGGTCTTTGCGTCGAGTCTAAAAGAGATCGCAGTCGAGAAAGGTAAGAAGAATTCTAACCAACGACTATTTAACTTTTAAAGAACCATGTAAATGAACATTTGTATCTATAAAAAGGACACCCACGTAACGCAATTCTACACCATCTCTGCTGTTAACCGGAGAATCCGTTCCCACATTGCATGCTTGCTGTAGGGTTGATCTATCAGCTCTGTCTAATTATTCTCATTTTTTAATGTGAGTCTACAAGTTGGTGAGAGTTAACATAATCAAGTGTGACATTTTAAGAGTAAAAAGCGGGAACGACTTCACTTTGAAACAGAGGTTATACTACGTGTCTTTGGTGAAGGTTGAAGCCAAAACCGGTTAAGACGTCACTGAACCCTATACTGCCTTTCAGGTTCAGATAGCCTACAGCTTTTTTTATCATTAATTTTGTCATGTTTTACATCACCTATCTAGCTGCACAAGTTATCATAAATGGGCGTTTCGTTTACATAATCCAATTCATCAATTAAATGTAGGCTAATATTTTCTGCCCCAATATTCTTATCTTGTTTTAAAGCCCGTTAGTCAGGAATAGTGCGTACTTTTCACTTACATTTCTTCCATTATACGATTTTTAAGGGACGCTTGTAACTTTTCAGTGATTCATATTTAGGCTACACCTATTGTCTGTTGTAATGTGTGGGTATTTAAAACCACAGCTGGAAAGAAAACGAGGAGCCGCGGCTGAGATCGACGAGATCTGGATGCGGGCCAATGGTTGTGTTTTACGCAATGTTAGGCTACCTGATATTCATTCATCTAACATCAATATTGACCCTGCTACATTGGCTTAGCAAAATATTTATATTTTCCCACATTCCGGCAAGTCTGAGCAAGGTCTCATGTCATGAAGAAACTAATTAAAATTCCACTTAAAATAGGCTATAAGAATGAAATAATTGCAAGACGCGTGTCGGAATTAAAAGAAAAGAAAGGATGAGGGAGATTTTACCAACGTCTGAGAAGTATTCTGTAACTGATCACAACTACTCTAATGTTGTCCCTAGATGGGGGAGATGGTGTATTAATTGATGACGAGGCTCTCCATGATCGGATCAAGTACAACATGCGGAAGAGTTTGGACCTGGAGCATGAAGGCTGCCATTTGCAGCCCGGGAACACGGAGGGTCTGCAGGAGTGTGGCTTCAACGCCACAGCCAAGACCATCCTTATCATCCACGGCTGGACGGTAAACCACAACGTTGTCATTTTGCGGAGGCTTTTATCCAAAGTGACTTACAGTAGGAGGGGATTTTAACCTGTGACCCTTTTGATTTGCAGTCAAATCCTTTAAGCTAGATGCATACATTTAGCTCTGCTCACTCACTTGCACACAGAATGGGGGGGGGGGGATCATGGGAGGTCACAAGGTTCACCAGCCCTGGTTGTAGTCTAGCTGAGGTGGGGCAGCCTGTGGTGTAGAGCAGATGATGGTGTGACTAGCAGCATGTTCAGGTCCTAACCCGCCCCCCCCTCCTCCCCTGTCATAGATGAGTGGCATGTTCGAGAGCTGGATGCACAAGCTGGTTTCCGCGGTGATGCTGCGAGAGAGTGAAGCGAACGTGGTAATCGTGGATTGGCTGAGCCTGGCTCACCAGCTGTACCCGGACGCTGTGAACCACACCCACCGTGTGGGCCTCAGCATCGCCACCATGCTCAACTGGCTCCAGGTATGCCTCCTCTGCTCTCTGAACCCTGCTCAGGAACACTTTCCATGCTACTTTTAGATCAGCTGGCAAACAGCAGAGCCGTCTCGTGGGTGACGTGTACGAGGCAGGCATTTCAATGAGAAGGTCAGCGATCCAAGAGGTTTCCATGAACACCTTCGTTATGACCAGTGGAAATACAGACATACTGTATACTGCAGTGCTCATGCTCTTGTCTACAGCTACTTCTAGGGCAGGGGTTTCAAATGTAGAACCTCCACATCACATTGATTTAGAGTTTGATCAGGTGCGTGAAAAGATGATTTTCTCCTGTTAAGTCTTTCGGATCACTACTTGTTCAGGGTAGGACAGGATCACTGTTTGTTCAGGGTAGACAGAGGCTTGGTTCCTTACAAGTCAGAAAAGATGCAGCTGAGCATGGAGACAGATGGTAGAGGTGACTTGGTACTTCCATGCTTGGTGGTGTCTCTGCGGGCACGCTGTGTTGTGGCGGCTGCTGATGTTAGTGTTTGTTGTTCTGCTCTCTGATAGGATGAGCAGAGCCTTGCCCTGGAGGACGTGCACCTGATTGGCTACAGCCTAGGAGCTCATGTTGCGGGCTACGCTGGAACATTCGTACACGGGACTGTTGGCAGGATCACAGGTAGGAGGACAAGACTAATACGCCAAGGCAAAGCTACAAGTACCTCCTAGTTATGTAGGAATGTATACAGCAGGCATCAGAGGCAACGTTTTGACAAGGGTACAATCGGCCCCTCCCCACTCACTTTTTTTATTACCAAAATCATATTACGCAGCCGCATCAGGTGTGTGTGTGTGTTTTCTGACTTGTAAGGAATATATATATATATACATTATTAAAAAAAAAAAGCTCTCACCCACATTTGAAAACAAACCTACGCCCCTGGTATGTATGTACACGTACCTCATAGCTATGTAGGAACACAGAGGTACACATATACAGTTGATCTTAGCAGCAGCTAATTAGACCACGGTGTCTGCTGCAGGTCTGGACCCGGCAGGACCCATGTTCGAGGGGGTGGACGAGCACCGACGTCTGTCCCCAGGAGACGCTGACTTTGTGGATGTCCTCCACACCTACACCCGGGAGGCCCTGGGGGTCAGCATCGGCATCCAGCAGCCCATCGGGGACGTGGACATTTACCCCAACGGAGGAGACGTGCAGCCGGGCTGCGGACTCAGCGATGTGCTCAGCGTGGCAGGAAGTAAGTGCTCGCACACAGGAAGTGCCTACACACCTGTCTCGTTTCCTGTTTACCGTGCAGACTGGGTAGATTTCGATCTCTAAATCTGGAAATGTGGCATGTAGGTTTGAGGGGGTAATTTTTTTTTCCTTCTTTCGTTTCTAATCAAGGGAAGTTATTGTTAGCGATGGTACAGATAACTAGTAGACTGTGTATTTATATATCCTTCACGCGTTCCTCCCCCAGACTTCATGGAAGTGATGAAGTGTGAACACGAGAGGGCTGTCCACCTGTTTGTGGACTCCCTGATGAACAAGGAGCACATGAGCTTTGCCTACCAGTGCACAGGCCCCGAGCGCTTCAACAAGGGTGTCTGTCTGAGCTGCCGCAAGAACCGCTGCAACAATATCGGCTACAACACCAAGAAGATGCGCAAGAGACGCAACAGCAAGATGTACCTGAAGACTCGCGCAGTCACGCCGTTCGGAGGTGAGCGCCAGAACTCCGCTTTAGCGACCGTGCGGCGTGTCGAGGAAGCGTTTTGCTCTTGTTGACAAACACGGCTGCTGAGATGGGAGCTCCATCTACAGTCGATGCGTGTCGTCTGAGACGTGTTATTTATTCCATGCCAGCAGTCCAAACTAGCGTGAATGCAAGCATAACCCCTGCCCTGTGGTGAAGTGCTAACAGCTCTCCTATCTCCCCAGGCTACCACTACCAGATGAAGATGCACGTGTTCAACAGGAAGGGCGAAGACGCAGACCCCACATTCCACGTCAAGCTGTACGGTGCCCACAATGACACCAACAACCTCTCAGTAGATGTGTGAGTACCAGCCCTCGCCACACTCCCCTCCCCGCCTGTGCGGAAACACTTACTGCCTGACTTCCTGCCTGACTTCCTGCCTGACTTCCTGCCTGACTTCCTGTCGATCTCCCTCCTGATGCCAGGCCTGAAAAGGTGGGCCTGAACCTGACCAACACCTTCCTGGTGTTCACCGAGGAGGACATCGGAGACCTGCTGAAGATCCGTCTAAGCTGGGAAGGGGCCAGCGAGTCCTTCAGCTCCATGTTGAAGAGCCTGAAGAAGAGCTTCTGGAGCTGGAACAGTAACCCCGTCAACCCTGTCCTGGAGGTGCGCAGGATCAGAGTCAAGTGTGGAGAAACGCAGAGGAAGTGAGTGAGACGGCGGCTATCTTGTCCATGTGGGCAGAATGAATCTCATTGGTCCATTTCATTCATTCATCATTGTCTGCAGCAGCCCTTACTGACCTTTTTTGTGTTTATTGTTAATTTACACGGACGTTCTGTAATTGTTTTTTTTCGTGATCGCTTTGCAGGTTTACTTTCTGTGCCCAAGAACCATCCAGAACAGAACTCTCCCCGGGAGAGGGACTTACCTACGTGAAGTGTCGTGACGGCTGGGAGGTCAAACCCAGGAAGAGGTAACGTCCACCGTCTCTCTTACATGTCCAGGTGGAATGCAGAAAATAAATGACTCGTTTTACGTCGTCTCAGTATTTTATGAAGTGTCATTTTCCAGTGTCCAGGCGCAGGTTTCGACTAAGTATCTCTGTTTGTTTGACAGGCTGCTATCATAAGAACTCACAAGGGCAACTAACCACGGGACCCAAGACGGGAAGCGATGGCTTCGGTTCACCTGAGCACTTTGAAGAGGAGAGGGAGAAGCTCTCCAAGAGAGGGTCGTGAACGCTTCTGACTCAGAATGCACCAAGAAGATTTCACTGGCTATATGACTCTGGGCTGTGTCCAGTGAGATATGTAAAGACTGCATGCAGGCTTTCTGTCGAAGGGCTGGAAGAGTTCTGGAAGAGGATGCCCAGGTCGTCTCCTCAGTGTGGATTTGTTTAGACTAGGGCTAGAGAGTTAGCGGGTGACACTGTCAGTACACATGCCCAGCCAACGGTCTATTTACTGTATTATTTACTGTGTACTTTTTATTTATGAATGAAAAGCACTGCAAGACCAAGCTTATTTATCTATCTGAAGCACACCCACTGCTGAAGAACATGTTTGGATGCGTTTCCTGTGTGTGTGTGTGTGTGTGTGTGTGTGTGAGAGGTATATGTGTGTGTGTCTGTGCATATTTGTACCTAACAGACGTGCCTTTCAGCTGTGTGAGATTGGAAAACACTATTACTGAAAGAGATTGTGTTCTGTGCGCACAGAACTCGCTCTCACTGGGGATGTGATGTGCTAACAGTGTTATTGCTGATGACTGTATGTCCCAGTGTTATATTTGTGGGTGTGTGGTGTACATAATGTAAATAACCTTTGGAAAATGAATAAAATAAACTTGTTTGTAATGGTTCTGCTACAGAGACTTGTTTTGAACTGTTAATCCTATACCTGTTACCTGAGTTTTCATACTTACTACAGAGGGAGCACCACCAGGAGGATGGTGTTCAAGGGGCTTATTCTAGTTCTGTTCTTACACAAGACAAAATCCCTATCCACCTTCTGGGTAATCCTGGTCTTGTGACTGTGTTTAGGTCTTTATTTTACCCCCAGAAAGAAGGTGCTTTGAAGGTGCCTTAACATTCTTGTTCAACTGCTACACTACTCTTACAGTTCCATCTGCTGCACATTTTCTAGGTGGTCCAAAGTAAACTAAACCAAACTAGTGTTGTTCATCAAAAGTATGGCAGCATGCAGGGACAAATACAGGCGGCAACTCTTATTTGGGAGATTCAACATGTTTCACTTGCTCTCCTTCCCAAACACTGAATTTCTCTAGTGTGAGTTCACCCCCAGGTGTCACTTGTAAACCAAAGAACATCCCTGCAATAAAAAGTCTGGAGATATTGTGTATAATATAAAGTGTTTACCAGAAACACCGACTCTTTCCATGACAAACTGGCTAGGTTACTCCAGGTGAAAACCATGACCTTTTATTAGTGTGACTATTAGTATGTCCACTTCAATCAATGTCAGTGATGGGGAGGACACAGGATAAAGGGTTTTACACATAAAAAAAAGAAAGTATTGTGTTCGTATGCCATTCAGAGGGTAAATGGGCACAATCAAAGATCCAGGCAACATTAAATGTGATGTAATATCAGGTAGCAGGCCTGCCTGTTACAATGTGGTTTTCAGATTGTCAAAAGTTTCCAAGACCAAGCTTATTTATGTTTCCAGTTTCAAGCAAGTGGTCTGAAACAGCCCCAAGAAGCTTATACAGTCTGGGCTGCAATCAATCAACGTAACCTTGACAACCCTGATCTCGTTCTACGAGGTCAGGAAGGAGGAAGAGCCGTGAGGAAGGAGGAATTCAACGAGCTCATCAGAAATGTCATCTCTCTTCTCGCTCTCTCTCCGAACGGCAGGATGTGAAAAGAGCTCTGCCCACAGAGGATGGAGAGGAGAACTGAGGTTTCTGTTTCTGTAATGCGCCATCTTGCAGTGGACGCACTGGTGGGCTGTTTCCCATAAATACCACATGGAACAAGGGTTCCATTGTTCTTAATGAACTGAGATAGTCCAACAATCATAGCTTGACATTTTTCAGCTTGTAACATATTGCTTAAGCCTTCCCTTTGTCTTGCTATTTGGTTATCGTGACAATATTTATTTTGATATGTTGTGATAGCAGGACTGTTCCAGAAGGTGCTCAGCTTTAGATAGAGTTTGTGGACATGGACTTTGATACATCAGTTTGTCAGTAATTTATGAAAGTACAATATGCGCAGTGTACCACAAAGGAACTTCTGGTTTTCTGCCCACAGTCCATCCATCACGCCACACCAAGTGTTCACAAGAGCAGACTCCAGGCAGTGCATGCTCACAGTGTGCAGCAGGTGAACAGCACATCACAGTGGATTATCACACATAGAGGAGATGACTTTCATAGAATAACAAGCTGCTTCATCTCAACAGAGCCAGCGAGGGTGGGCTTGGTCCCTGTTCCCCTCAGCGTGCAGTCTGGACCTCATGTCCTCCCCTCCCAGACCACTCCCTCCCTCACCCCGACGTTCCCCTGTCACGCCTTCCCTCAGTTGTTTTGGTCGATACACGCCATACCCCTTATGGAAAGCACAACTTGAGACAGGGGTGAGCCAATCATCAAAGAGCTGGCCATCCCCTCGACCCAATCAGTGTGGAGCGTCTGGTCTCCTCCTGTCTGGGTCGCGGGGCATCCGAAGGAAGGTTCTCTCTCCGAAACCTCCGATCACGGAATATCAGGAGGATTAAACACCGTAATGATGTGAGCAGGGGCCCACAGAGTAATAACAGTCTAATTACACTGTAACATTGTAATTACGTAGTAATACGTTAATTACACTGTAACAATGCCGTTTGTAATTACCTTACATTTACATTTAGCCATTTAGCAGACGCTCTTATCCAGAGCGACGTACAGTAAGTACAGGGACATTCCCCCGAGGCAAGTAGGGTGAAGTGCCTTTCCCAAGGACACAACCTCAATTGCCTGGCGGGGAATCGAACCGGCAACCTTCTGATTACTAGCCTGATTCCCTAACCGCTCAGCAGCTCAGCCACCTGACTCCTGACCTCGTAGCATTGTAATTACACTGTAACATTGTAATTACATCATAACATTGTAATTACATCATAACATTGTAATTACATTGTAATAGGCCCATGTGTTCACAGTTATTACATCCAGCGACCACCACACAGAGAAAAACAGAGAAGTCCATTCTGTGAATCAGGTACATAGCATGGCTTTCGTTTTCATTACTTTCTCTGACACTTTATTCCAGGTTTGAGGTTTGAGAAGTGGAGTAGCTAAATGATCCTGTCCTGTAAAGCACGAAACACTCCATGGGCATTACATTTACTCATTTGTAGTCATTGTTAAACACATATGCAGATTAATTACACAAACTACTTCCTGTCACACGCTGACCAATGAGGGCTGACCAGCCAGGGCTGACCAGCCAGGGCTGACCAGCCAGGGCTGACCAGCCAGGGCTGACCAGCCAGGGCTGACCAGCCAGTGCCCCTCCTCCACAACTTCCCTCACCCCATCAGGCTCTCCCATACGGCCACCACAGAGGAAATCACTGTTGGACCGAACAATATCACATTCAAATCCTCTTTCCATTAACTCCTCACACTACTGGGCTTCACGTGTTGACCCAGGCCATGGGTTCCTCATTCTATGTTCATGACTGTGTCAGACTTTCTCATGGGAAAGGTCTGGAGAATCGTGAGGAATGTGAAGAAAAAACTCTCTGTTGGCTGAAAAGAAGAAAAAATGTATAATCTGTGTGCGGAGGATTTATGTAATTATCACACGTTATAAAATCTCCTTGTAGGTCCTATTTAGCAAGGGGTTGGATTAAAAGGCCCCACTCATATGGATTATTTCCATCGCTACCTGCTTAAATCAGATTACTTTTCCAGTTGTGTCTGGCAGAAAGCAGGTCAGGACTGCTTTGGAAAACTGTTGTGTTTAGAGCCAGCCTCAACACAGAGCCAAGACCAGGCAGTGTGTGAGGGGGCCTGTTATGAGTTGGGTTCAACCTGTTTGGGGTTTGGTGGTGTTGAGATGTGCTGGTGCCAGTGTGTTGTTCTTGTAGTGTCTAGTTTTCAGGAAGTGAAGGGTATCTGTATTTCACAGTTTCGAGTCAAACCGTACTTTGAAGTGGCACTGCTTTCCCGAACAGCTCCACACATCTCACCACACCACAACATCGCTGGTTTCTTGATGTGATGAATGCAGGAGCCATCAAGATGACCAAAAACCTGTCAAAATGAGTCCTGTGTCTTATGACACACTTATGTAAGCATATCTTCATGACCTACATAGACCCACAGGATTGCTGCTCCATGAGCAGCCCAGGGCGGCACAGTCCAGATTATCTCCACTTCATGTCCAATGATGCTCGCTTCGTTTGGCTCTTGAAAGTCACATGTTCGAATTTATATGACTCTTACGATACGTAGACTGTGAATTCTTGGAAATCACCCACATAGATCAAACAAGCCCCCCGCCCCGCCTCCCACCCCCCTTCTCAATAGATGCCTCAAAGAGAACTTTTCAATCAAAATGACTTGGTGTTGTGGCATTTGGTTTTGGTATTTACTGTTAATCTCTTAATTACGACTATGATAGTAATCTCTATGACATCTATGACATTTCTAGAAGCATGTTTCTGAAGAGAAGTGAGGGGCAAATCAGAAAACAGACTCCAAATCCTTTCTCGAATTGAATTTTTCTGATGTTTCAACTTCTTCAAACTGAAGATGTGCCCTAGTTCGGTGTGATTATATTTTATGTTGCTGTTGGCATATGACCTACTTATCCTCCTCGAAGTGTAGGCCTGCAACGGCAGTCTTTGACTTAATGGGTAGCAGGTCCAACAAGAACAGTGATCAGCAGACTCCTCCTCCTCCTTTCTTCTTCACAGGTGAAGAACAATTAGGTCTCATCTCAGGCACCAAGCGCATACCAAGTTCCACCGGTCCTTAGCATGCTTTTAATTGCTGTTCTGGCATGAGTGATTCAAGCAGGGGCGTGGCAGGGGCGTGGGAACCATCAGAAGATGCCGTTAAGCCCACTGGGAGAGGTGCGGAAGCCAACAGCCACCTTCAACACAGACGTTAAGGAAACACGGGATCATCAAGAGGTGGTGTCGTTTCAACAACAAAGGATTTTCCTGAAAGCTGATATGACAGGAACTCGGAGGTGGGAGGGGAGGGGGGGGGGGTTACTTGGAAGAAGCGTGGTTGTGTTATGGCACTGTTGGAATTTTCAGTTGATTTAGGAGTCTTTAAAAGTAGTACGACACAGTAACGCAACGCCCCGGGGGAAAATGACGGAACGTTTGTTGTGTCCTCCCAAATTACACCCTGGACACACACACACCTGCTTATACATACATGCCTGAGAACACACACACACCTGCTTATACATACATGCCTGTCTCAAACTCTTACTTAAGACTGTGACGATGAGCCCGGATTGAACTCACCTCTCAGAGAAAACACACAAATAGTTACAACCAAACTAACATAATTTAAGTAGAAATAGAGGCTTTTGGGTGACTAGGCTATCCTGTTATGTGTTGTTTGAGTGAATGAATGAGTGACTTACGAAACAATGCCACCACATTCAAGCCAAAGAAATTCTGATGAATTACATCAGACAAAAGCCTGTGAACACTGACAGATGCTCTGCTTAGTTTCCGCCTCTCAGGCTTTGGGTTCCTCGGATGAAACTGGATATCAGATGGATGGGAAAAATGAAAGAGAGAGAGAGAGAGAGAGAGAGAGAGAGGGAGGGAGAGGGAGAGAGAGAAAGAGACACAAAAAGGTTGATTGGCTCAGGGAGTGATGCCTGATTCTAGGAGCTTTCTGATTGGCTGAGAGGCATGGCCTCACCTTGGAAGAGGGCTACTTGAGTTCATTGACATTCTTTTGGCTGTGTCTGTATTCATTGTGGGTTGTGGGTGTGTTTCCTTTGTGAAAACACGTGTCTCCTGTCACCGGTGGCAGTAGTGCTACACCAGAGAGATTACACCCCCTTTCAGGCTTAATCACATCACCCCTCAGGTTGCCAAACAGTTTTTAGATTTCCACATATTTAGAAGTCTACCAGACACATAAAAACTGTCCAGTCCCTTGCTATTCTCGTTAAACCCCCAGAAAATCCTGTTGCAACAACTTGGAATTGAACTGGGATGTCCTGAGAACCACCGCTTTAGCCCACTGAGCTAAAACCAGGGCTTTGGATATGGAGGGGCAAGGATGGACACTACAGTGGAGGCGAAAGGAGGCTGGGAGTGATGATGTTGCAATTCCTGTGGAACAAAACGGTTTTGCCTGAGCTTTCATCCTCCTCGCAGCCCAGACAGTTAGATGCTCACCCCACGACCCCGCAACAATACAGCCGACCCTAATCTGCAGACCTCGACCCAGACCTGCAGACCTCCACCCAGACCTTTGGACATATTGAATGTGTGATGATTGGCCAAACAAAAGGGACTTTGTAGCAAACCCAGTTTGATTGCTTTGAAAAAACTGGGAACAAGTTTGTGTTTTACAGCCTCATCCAGATTTGAACTTGTCTTCTTTCATGTTTGTATATTTAACTTATTTGACTACCAACTTGTTTTACTGTAATTTAATTTATATGTTAGAGAAACTCATTTAAATGCAAAATCTTTGGGAGAATGGATAACAGAGTTACCATACTGAGTCTTGAAACTTTGAAATGACATTTGGAAGACACAGCTTGCACACATCAGAATCAGCTTGACCTTGGTGTTACGGGCTGTTTACAGGGTATGGAGGACTTGGTATTCCATGGAGTTGACATGAATAAACACAAACAAAATGGACACTTAGCTCCCTCTTACTCCTCGTGACATACACACAAACATCCTCACACACACACACATCCACAACCCTGCTGGCTGAGATGAGGAGTAGCAGGAGAGATGGTTGGGTAGCTGGATTCACTGCACAGCTGGGGACCACCTGAGTTCACAAAGAGCCCAGCGTGTTCACCTCTGAAACAACACAATACACTCTCGTCCTGTCTTTCCCTCCCTCCCTCCCTCCCTCCCTGCCTCCCTGCCTCCCTCCCTCCCTCACTCCCTCACTCCCTCCAACCCTCACTCCCTCACTCTCTCTCTCTCTCTCTCTCTCTCTCTCTCTCTCTCTCTCTCTCTCTCTCTCTCTCTCTCGCTCCCTCATGCACACACAGCCTATACACACACCCAATGCAAGAAATGGAAGATGACAAAACAAATATAACAAAGATTTCAAACGTTTACATGAGTCTGTGAATCCTTCATTCCTGGAGGCCTGTGGACCACGGCAGAAAAGGGTGGACTGTGTGTGAGGGGGATATCTGGGCCTCTACGTAAACTCCAGGTCTGAGCTGTTTACACAACCCTCTCAGAGACAAGCTAGAACCTTCTTCTGACTTCCTACATATGGTCAGGAGGGGCAAAACCAAGGTGAGTTTCAGCTTTCAAACCTGCTTGAGCATCAAACCCGTCCATCTGGAGGATTACTTGATGTAGGTGAACTTGTTCAGCACGCCTGTTGTGACGTGGTAGGAATGTATAAATGTCACCCTTCCTGATAACTGACTGACCCTGAACAGTAGCATTTTAACCTCACTCTGAATACTTGTGTAAGTGTCCTCACGTAATCCAGCAATGCAGCCTGGCAGCAACAGCAGACTGGATCTGTGGACAGCAGATCTGACCCGGGTGGTATTAGCTTGTGTGTTTGGCACCTTTGTGCTTGCAACAAAAGTTTGGTTTGCAGAACATCTCCTGACCTGAGCGATAAGGGTTGTCACAGTTCATGTGCGCTCATCTGGACGAGTGATAACACACGCAGTGGCAGCTCCCGTCTGCACTCCCCCCCTCATGGCCCTGATAAAACACACACACACATGCCCACACACACACGCACACACACACACACACACGCACACACACGCACACACACGCACACACGCACACACACACGCCCACACACACACACACACACACACACACACACGCACACACACGCACAGTGGTGTGATCACCTAAACAGTAGATTAACACCTCTTCTATTAACAAAATAAAGATATTTACATGACGGGAAAAAATTGTCATGTAAATGTAAACCCCCCATAAAATGATAACAATAATATATATATATAAAACAATATATTCATTTTTTTTGTACTTAAGTTAAAATGTTCACATTCGCACACTACAGTAATACATGTATATGAAACGCTCAAGTCTCATAAGGATGAGTAAGAAGCTTTCAGAATGGAGTGGAAGAACATTTCACTATATCTGGAAGGCATTTTCAGTAGTTTAGCAATTTTACTGAATATTGTTTCAACCTTTCAAAATATTTTTTCCACCCGTGAAGTGAAAGGAAGGAGAGAGGAGGAGGGGAGGAGAGGAGAGAGAACAAAAAACCTAGAGCAGAATACAACAGAGTACAGTAGAGTATAGTAGAGTATAGTAGAGTCCTCATCAAGTACTCATCAATGATGCAAACCTTTTTTTCGCTAATATTTTTTCAACCTTTCAAAACGTTCTTTTCAAAAAACCTTTTCAAAACCTTTTTCTAAAACTTTTAGTATGGTATGTAATTTGAAAGCTTACAACATGCACTTTCATGAAATTCAATCAATTTCATGACATATGACCTGGAAAATACCAGCACCTGCCACGTATTGAAATATTCATGTAAATACTCTCACACACATTCTTGTTTCTTATGTATAATCCTGCACATAATCCCTCACACTTTCACGTGTACATAGGCTATTTAAATGCACACGCTTAACTCCAAAACCCACCTCAACCACCAACACCACATGCTCCCCTACTCCCAAGTCCCAACACACACACGCTCTCTCTCTCGCACATGCGCACAGTCACACACATCACGCCATCACTGCTGGGTTTGTGTCATGAGATCTCCAGTTACAGGACTACGACTGCAGTGAGGTGCATCGGGTGTCCTGTCCACGCTGACCTGCATATACGTTACATAACAGTTACACAGGTTATATCAAGGGTGCCAACTTTTCATCAGGGACTTGAGAGAGAAAGGCTCTCCTCTTGTCCCCTCATGGACACAGTAATATCATGATATTTATTAATACCAAGATTTATTTCTTGATCTGGCCTTTTTTTTCCAGCTTCACTGCTGACGGTACTTGCTTTGTATTCTGTGTTTTCTGAGTGGATTCCCTCCAGCGTTTTTTCGATTATTAAAACGATTGCATATAGACAAAAAGATGTACATAATTAAACAGTAAAATTCTGTAGGTGAGAGAGGTGGACAACTGGACAGTTGATTCAGCGACCTGCTTCCTAGTATTTATGTTACCTCCTTCCTCCAAGAGGCACCATTTCTGATGCACCAAGAATTTTGTTAGGAAGTGAACATGACACCCTTTCTTAAGACCTGTTTTGACACCAGTACACCATCTTACTTTACTCAGCAGAGCTACAGTACAGTTTAAAGATGACCATAAACATGATTATAGAGACACTGGAACACCTTCTAACTTCCCTTCTCTGCTTGAGCTCTTGAAGAAGTTCACAGCTGATTGGCAGATTCTCCTTGGTTCGGTTTTAACAGCTACAGGATGTTCCCTGGTGTGAAAACTAATCTCTATCTTTATACCCATGGCAACCTCGGTGGGTTAGAAGGCTGGGCAACCTGACAACACGTGATCCATCTCACATTTACATTTTACATTTATGCATTTAACAGACGCTTTTATCCAAAGCAACTTCCAAGAGAGAGCTTTACAAAAGAGCATAGGTCACTGATCATAACAACGAGATAGCCCCAAACATTGCGAGCAGCCAAAACATGAAGCATACATTGTGGAAAACCAAATAAGTGCCAAAGGGAAGAACCATAAGAGCATGCAGTCAAACAAGTTACAATCTTGGTTCGTGTTGTACTTTTTTAGATATATATAATATTTGAACCTTTATCAGCTTTTATTATTGGTAGGACAGTTGGAGAGAGACAGGGAAGTGTGTCTCCAGACTCCAGATCAAACAGCCATGTAACCTTCTCCACCCTGAGGGGGCGTCCAGGTAGCTCACTGGATAAGTGTGTACCAGGTGGGCCGTGGCCTGGGTTCACATTCAGCCTGGGCCCTACATGGGTGCATGTCTCTCTCTCTCTCTCTCTCTCTCTCTCTCTCTCTCTCTCTCTCTCTCTCTCTCTCTCTCTCTCTCTCTCTCTCCCTGACTTTCTTGTCACATTTGACTTAAAACTTTAAAAAAAACATTCCCCACCTCGTCATTTAATGCAGCCCAGCTTGTAATTTTCTAAAATCAGGATTTGGGAGCTCCTTGATGAGAGCTGCAGCAAAATGACTGTCTGGTTCATGCAGTCTGAGTTCCCTGGGCTGGGTTCCTCATAACACAATACAGCAAGTCATGTACTGTATCTGGGTAAGCAGAGGAACAACTGCATTTTTGTCTGATGTCTTATTAGTCAACCGACATCCTTTCACATCTTAGAAGACAGAAACCTTGTTAGGGTTTCGCAAGGCAAAACTGAAGAGAGTGACTCAACGAAGGAGAGATTTAAGGAATGTTACGTGACACTGTTTGAACTTGCCTGAGTATGTTTACAGCAAGACCACTGAAAAATCTAAGTGTGTGACAAAGACCTTCCTGGACTTACTGTTTTCGATTTGCTGTGATTGTGCAATGTTGTGCAAACTGGGGATTGTTATAATTCGTTGATCCAGAAGAATGTACTGTAAACGTCAGAGTAATAACAGTATTACACTTGAGCATGATGTGCCGATAAGTCCACAGACGATTGATTCGATTAAAAATGTTATATTCTAGATCTTTCTTCTCTGTTTTCTATGGTTGGGGTATAACAGTGTGGATGATGGCAGGAAGACACTGAGTCACTGGAGGAGGAGCTTGTTCCTCTCTCCTCATTGTGTCACTTCCTGCTGCATCAGTAGTCATGGTGATAAGTGATTGGTTGTTTGGGGGTTGGTTTAAGTGATTGTAGCACTGTCATTCAGCGCACTTATCTGCTGACGTGGGTATGTTGTGGTGTAGCTTGTGCAACCTGTTACTTTGTGGCCAGTAAACACACACTGTTCTTTCACTCTGACCAGAAAAATATAGCCTGTACTTCATTATAGGGACAATGTCCTCAGATAAATGAGATAGGCACATGCTGGGAAGCTTAGTGACTCTCTGTAGAAGGGTCTAGAACAGGCATGTCCTGTAGAAGAGTCTGGAAGAATTACGCAGATCGCTGAAGACTGAAGTTGTAATAATCCACAAATCCTTCCTGTCCTGGAGGGTTTTTTTCCTGGAGGAGTTTGGGTTTAAAAGTTTGGACAAGTCTCATGAAGACTTTTTAATAGTAAAATATTTCTACGGTTGTTGGTTATGACTTCATAAGTGTATGTATTTTCTATGATAGTTCCAGTGTGCAGAGTGGAAGGAGGTGTGTCTCACTCAGGCTGGAACGAGGAGGACTGACGCACTGTAAACCGACTCTCAGCCTTCCCTCTCACTCGGAGAGCGATTAAATAAAGAAGACACCACGGCTGGGACATATTCCTGAACCCCCTGAACTCTCTCACACACACACACACACACACACACACACACACACACACACACACACACACACACACACACACACACACACAAAACTAAACACCCACACGGTTGTGCAGGCAGCACACATATCCACTTATACTACATACACACACTCTTCCACTGAACACAGTTCCAATAATTATCTATGAAATCGTATAAAATCTCCCTGGCTTGAGACCGTTTAACAAAAGGTTTAACAATAACCCTTCTCTGGGGCTTCTCACTCCCCCTTCCCCCACCCCACCATCCCCCTCTCTCACTCACCCCACCATCCCCCTCTCTCACTCACCTCACCATCCCCCTCTCTCACTCACCCCACCATCCCCCTCTCTCACTCACCCCACCATCCCCCTCTCTCACTCACCCCACCATCCCCCTCTCTCACTCACCCCACCATCCCCCTCTCTCTCTCACTCACCTCACCATCCCCCTCTCTCACTCACCCCACCATCCCCCTCTCTCACTCACCCCTCCATCCCCCTCTCTCACTCACCCCACCATCCCCCTCTCTCACTCACCCCACCATCCCCCTCTCTCACTCACCCCACCATCCCCCTCTCTCTCTCACTCACCCCACCATCCCCCTCTCTCACTCACCCCACCATACCCCTCTCTCACTCACCTCACCATCCCCCTCTCTCACTCACCCCACCATCGCCCCTCACTCCACCACACCCCCCTCACACTCCTGTCACCCCACCTCCCCTCAAACTCTCCCCTCACCCTTTCACCCCCACTCCCCTCACCCCCTCACCCTGACACCCCACTCTCCCACCCCGACACTAGCAACAAGAATAGCTGCTCTGTTTCTCACACATCAATTAGGCCCCCTGAGAAAGTGGCCTGACTCTCCGGACACCGACATCTCTCCCTGCTGCTTCAAGACATACCCCCGACTCCCTAGACATGATTCCAGGCACCGGGATACCCAGAACCAGGGGCCTGTGGTCGCTGCCAGTTTCCATGGATCCCCCCAGTCAAAAGGAGGTTCTATCTGGAGCCAATGTGTTTGCTCTGTGAAAGTCACTGTGAAAAGCCGTCTGTGTCTCCTCGGGACAGACAGCAGAATGCTGCTGTGAGTCTGGCTGAGCAGGGGTGTGTTCACAGAGCGCTGAGAAGGAATGAACCTATAGGATTCAGGGTGTGTGTGTGTGTGTGTGTGTGGTGCTTGGCTGGACGCCACACAGCAGTTAAACAAATTAGTAAGTAAACATGCTCACACGTGTACCTACGTTCCCACACACGCCCTGCTAGTCCCCACCCACGTACGCATTCCATACATACAGAGAAACACATACATGCAAAACTGTGGTGCTGGGAGGAGTTCACAGCTGCAAACTTGTTTCCACATTGTTTACCAAACTCCTTAGTACTTATAAACAAATACCCAAACCCCCTTCATCCATTCTCCTAGTACCCTTCCTATGTATGAGTCATCTGATCTGATTCCCTTATAAACAAATTAGGCTAAACCTTTGACTCCCCTTTATGAGTCACCAGAAATGGAGGCCAGAGGGCTTAACAGAGAAGATATCAGGCCACACAGACTGGTGTGATGAAAGTTTAGGAAAAGCAGTAGCAATTAGGTACTATGTAAACACTACTGCCACTACTACCGTCAGTGGGACTGTGTCTGGGAGTGTTTCCGGTGAACTGCATTTTTTCATGTCATGCACAAGAAAGCAAAAGGCTTGACTATTGTCCTTCCTTGCGCCCGGAATGAAATGTGGTGTGAAATGATTTATTCTACACAAACTTCCTTCATACCATAGGTTTTTTATTAAGATGATATCAGATCTGATAACTTCTTAATAAAAAAAAGGTGGTAGCTAACCACAGATGGGAACATCTGGACGTTATAGAACACCAGTGCGCTTACGACAAGTCTCCTGGCACCACTCCACCTGCTCCGTGTCAAACACTAGGGAGGCAACGCTAACCTCACCTGAGGTGGCATAAATATTGAATAACTCGAGTGTCAGCTTTCTGCCGGCTGTGGGAGGGAAGAGCGTCATCAGGATGTAGTCATGAGGGCGACACTGACAAATACAGCTCTTAATTTTACTATGAAAAACGCACACTAAAAGATTTGTGGACAGAAAATCTAAAGGGTATCAAAATGGCCGCCACTATAGGATCGCTTTCTTACCAATAGCTCAGGGTTTCACTGAAGACTAACTTAAAGACAGTCTTTTTTTTTACATCTGGGAAGTTCTCTTCCAATGCGGTTTTGTACCCCTACAAAAATTAATCTGTAAACCACCTGTAGGCTATGTTTATTTATTGAAATTATTATTATTATTATTGAGTTTGATCAACTAATAAGAAATTACTTAGTACGTCTTGTGTGTAATAACTCAACACATCCCACAATGTGACAGCTAACATCTTCCCCAGCCTTTATGCGAGTGATTGTTTAGTTTTTTGATCAACCTGTACCATGATGTACTTTGCAAGGACATACCCCTCCATCCACAGATCATTTACCACAAAGTCTTCGAAGACTTAATTTACCTCAGCAGTCAAATGTACTTTAAAACTCTTTCCATGGGTGGAATTTATAGTTGCAAATGTCAATCTTTATTGACCCAATACCACTACACAATCACAGTAATTCCTTTAAGGATAGTATCATTTCAAGTGGTTACCAGGGAACCCATTTAACTTTTTTCCATGAAACAGCTGACTCTGTGTGAACAGCGAAAAGAAGTACTGACTTTGAAGACACGCACACACACACACACACACTCACACACACGCACACGCACACACACACACACACACTCACACACACACACTCACACACACACACACACGCACACACACACACACGCGCACACACTCACACGCACGCACCCACACACGCTCACACTCACGCACGCACACACACACACACACACTCACACTGTCTCACACACACACACACACACACACACACAGAGCTGTTTCCACAGCTGCTCCTGGAGCAACATCTGGGATCCCCCCCAGAACGACAGCAGGGAGCGCAGCCAGACCCACCCAGGGAGAAGCCTTCCACAGCCAAACGCAACAACCATGCCTGGGGTTGGTCAAAGCCATATGGTGCTGCCCTCTATGGATTCTCAGAACTCACCTTCATCCACGTTTCCCCATGGTCAGCACATGTGCCACAATCTGAAGCAGCAAACCAGCCTCAGACCACGGCTGGGACTGAGCCCTCAGACAGGGGTGGGATGTGTGTTCATTTAGAGCATGCTTTTCTCAAAAGCAATGTTGGAAAGGTTTTAACCCTGAGATAAAACTTCTCCAACTTTGGCACGATTTTCCCAGAAACTAACATTTGTTTGGAGAACCAATTGCCCAAAGTACCCATACCTGTCTGATGTTGTGAGGAACAGCATGATGGTTTTAATAGAACTTTGCTACCTTAAAGACTGTCAATAATCTTAGTGACATCAGTGGTGAAAAGTGGTGTTTGGAATATGTTTGGAATAATAATTTTGGCATACATTAAAGCCGAAAGTCTACCTGTTAAACATGATGTAGAGAACATAACCAAAATCAACAAAAAACATCCAGAAGTTGGTTCCGAAAATCAATAGCAGAACATGAGTGCTCTCTGCTGGACACACACTGCCACAGTCATGGTAATATAGAGCTGTGCTCCACATCTAGAATCAGAATGTCTAGGTTTAAGCCTGCCAGAGTAAAAAAAGAAGAAGCAATGTTTCGATGTTCACCTAAACTAAACACGTTTCTATGTAGTCAGGTCTATGAACTGCTGCACTATAACCAGTCAGCCTAGGTTAAAGTCTAATATCATAGATCATAAAAAAATATGTTAAATCATTTATATGCATAATAATATGCTAATTGAGTTGAAGAGTTTTTGTACCTATACAAACAGTTGGCCTACTTTGATAGACATCTACATTAACTGGGTATCTAAATACATTCAAACTAAGCATTTAAGTTATTATTGATACCAAAACCACTGTTATTGGCGCGCGCTGTGTCTCTGGTGGATAGCAACAGTGAGCTGAAGCCTCGACTGGACACACACTTTAACGCACAGCTGGTTCATTTCTCTTTAATGATTGGGTAGGTCTATTTAGGTCAGTTCGGTCCATATGACATCCCCCACCTGACCTCAACTGTGTCCCTCCTGCACTTAAAGAAGACTGCGCGTCATCTTCGCTCTTTTCCACCTCCGACTGTGAGGTGCCGGTACAGCTAGTCTGGTGTCGACATCTGACAGCAATCATGGTATGTATATTTTACGTTATAATTTATTCGAAGAGAATGTTTCGGACCCGAAACTATTACGATTATGAAAAAGTGGTGGGCTCAATCACATCGTTTCCATCAAGATAGGCTACTTGATATAGGCTACAGGGCCCAAATGAGTAGGCTTTTGGGGGGTTTATTAACAGTAGGCCTATATCCTAAAATCATAGTAGCTTACTTTGCGTAACATAACTTATAAATTGGTATTTTAGAATTCATTTAGCTTTACGTTGCAGTCTATAAACATTTAAAACAATTTATCTGGATGCGACGACAGTCATTTCGGTGCGTGCAAGTTGAGGGGTATGAATTTTGGAATACCGTTACCCCGTTATAAATAGCATGTGCACGCCCACTGTTCCCGGAGATGGCCGTATTAAAGTTACATGTTCAGATATTGTGCAAGCGCTTCTACAGTAGCTTATCGTTGTGGACATCGTATCGTAGAAACACGAGACGGTGTTGTCTCGGTAAACAACATTATACACCTGCAACAATATGAGCAGGTGCTCGTGCCCCGGTCTTGGCATATTTTGCTTTCACTTGGTGCGTCATAGGCACACTGCGGCAAAGGACAGGCGACTGGTTCTAAAGCATTTCTCACTATCTCAAGTTATTACAAGTAAGCGAGTACGCACACATCTTGATCGCTTTAAGATCATCCGTCCACCCGTCTACATCTAACACTTTGTTCTGTCCAATTTAGAAACACTTCAGAAAAGTTTTTGAAACAGTTGCTCTGTCATTACTCACCCGAGAAACCCAAACACATTGTGGTTTTAAGATGTGAAACAGACAGTTTCAATGTAATGTGAAGTGTATGTCTCTGTATAAATAGTGGATCTCTGTACAACTTTGCAACCCTGATGCATCCTCCTATTGATAATCCGTGTCATGCCCTCTTCAAGAGGGGATGCCAGCTAGGTCGGATCCTAGAGGGGGCAAGGGTGGCATCTGACCCTCCAGCGGGAAAGCTTTGCCCCTCCCATGCTAACTGTTTACATTATAGTACATTTCATACAGTAATATTAATATTGGACGCACATTATTTAAACTACAAAGTTTGAATAATTTATGGTGGCATACAACTACCCCCGTGCCCCCCCTCACCACCCTACAACTACCCCCTGCCCCCTCCACCCCCCAAGGTGAACATGTCTAGATCTGCCCCTGCTTGCCTGTATTTGTCACTGTAACATCTCTCATAATCAAAGACATCCTGACCTTCATCCTCAGGTGAACTTTACAGTAGATCAGATCCGTGAGATCATGGACAAGAAGGCCAACATCAGGAACATGTCTGTGATCGCACATGTGGACCATGGGAAGTCCACCCTGACAGACTCGCTGGTGTCCAAGGCAGGGATCATTGCGTCGGGCCGGGCCGGGGAGACTCGCTTCACAGACACCAGGAAGGACGAGCAGGAACGCTGCATCACCATCAAGTCCACGTAAGTGTTCCCACACAGGCATCGTGGAGCTGCATAAGTAGATGCCATTGGTTAAACACATTACACTTTATGCAGACTAAATCTATGCATATTACTATTTCATGTTGTGATCAATTTCTCATATACATGAATAGCTTGATTTTAATTTACATGAGATATCATCTTACTGCTGGTGCATACCATCACAGTGCTCTTACAGGCCCCACAGGGGGTCACACTTTATCTTAATGTCCAGTGGCGTTAAGTAACAAAGTAGAAATGATTGTAATTTGTTCTCCTCTCCTCCTTCCTCCATTGCAGGGCCATCTCTCTGTACTACGAGCTTAAGGAGAGCGACTTGTCCTTCATCAAGCAGAGCAAGGACGGTCTGGGCTTCCTCATCAACCTGATCGACTCCCCGGGTCACGTGGACTTCTCCTCCGAGGTGACTGCAGCTCTGAGGGTGACAGACGGCGCGCTTGTAGTGGTAGACTGTGTCTCAGGTAGGACGAGCCTCCGGCCTCGGGCCTCAGGCCTCACAGTGTTGTCCTGCTGCTAGTGCTTGGCTTCACAAGGCTTGACAAGATTTGAACTGATCTTGGCTTAATGAAACATGCTACAGTCCATCTTTTGGAAATGGTCGAACCTTTTACAATTACAAGTCTGAAATGACAAGTTTGATACAGATAATTTACTGAAACATGCTACCAGCCGCAAAAACAAAGTCTTAAACAAGTGTGTTTGAACAATATAGTTGCAAAGGACATATACCCAAGATACTGTTAACCTAATCGTTTTCCTAGAACAAGTCCAATTTTCTTCTCCAAACAAGCGACTAGAGAAAGTTGCTTGAGCACAAAGCATATCGTCACTGCATGCACCTGGCAGTCTGAGTGATACAGGTGATCTTTCTGGCACACAGGTACCCTTTACCTATATGGTCCGAGCCCTATATTCTACATTTGCAACCAAAAAGTCTGGCAATTATTTATGCATGCTCAGTATTACACATCTGTGTTTTGTGTGTTTGTGGTTTTTACTGTTACTAGACTAATTCTAGGATAAATGCATGCATGTCAGATGGGACATCTGTATTTATTATTATTACGTATATTTATATATATACGTAAGCATTCATATATGATATGCCCCACTAGTGAAACATCATTTGGGTACAACATGTTGTGTACTATTCACACCACAGACTCCTGCGAACACTGAAACGAGCTTCCTCTGCAGGTGTGTGCGTCCAGACAGAGACTGTGCTCCGCCAGGCCATCGCCGAGCGCATCAAGCCCGTCCTGATGATGAACAAGATGGACCGCGCCCTGCTGGAGCTGCAGCTGCAGCCGGACGAGCTGTTCCAGACGTTCCAGCGCATCGTGGAGAACGTCAACGTCATCATCTGCACCTACGGGGAGACGGAGAACGGGCCCATGGGGAACATCCTGGTGCGGCACCCTGGAGGCTGAATGTCCCTTTAGCAGACTAGTCAAAGCACAGCTAACGAAGTACAGGTCACCTTAAGGAGAAGCATTAAACACTGTCAGGCACCCAGCTAAGCGAGATAGATAAGTCAAGCTCAGTCAAATAATGCTAAGAACATTTGGTAATTTAACCTGTATAACATTAATGTTGATTTCCTTTTAAAATCGAATATTTCGCTTCTTCTCTTGTGGTGGTTGGGCGGTAGATTGACCCGGTGATCGGGACAGTTGGCTTTGGCTCCGGGCTGCACGGTTGGGCCTTCACCCTCAAGCAGTTTGCTGAGATGTACGTGGCGAAGTTTGCAGCCAAGGGCGACAAGAAGGCACAGATCCCGCCAGCGGAGCACTGTAAGAAGGTGGAGGACATGATGAAGAAGCTGTGGGGAGACAAGTGAGTGTGACTCAAACATTCAGCCCAGACTGGACGGATTCCAAATACAGTGGTCACTCGGCTCCATAGCTACATATAGTAACAGAATTGGGCTTATTTCATCTACACCATAAATTAATATACACTTCAAGTGGGCATTCAGGATTCTTCAATTATAAATGAGTTCTAAATGAGAACTAGTTTGCTACCACACCTACCAATAAGTCTTTAAGTAGTTAAGTACTTAAAACATATCATTTTCATTTCTCCAGGTACTTTGATCCAGCCGTTGGAAAATTCAGCAAAACGGCCACGAATGCAGAAGGCAAGAAGCTGCCTCGCACCTTCTGCCAACTGGTCCTGGATCCCATCTTCAAGGTTTGCTGATGAAAGAGTGGAATGAGTATTAACAGTTTACAGTAAATTCATCTGTTAAAATATGTTAGAACAGCAGTAGTTTTTATTTTGTCCAATGGGGACATCTGCTGTTTGAACCTCAATCGTTGAATCATTCATTACACAGTATTACAGCACAGCAACAAAATAACATGTCAAAATCTTTTGTTTCAGGTTTTTGACGTCATCATGAACTTCAAAAAAGAAGAGACACAGAAACTGATTGAGAAGCTGGATGTGAAGCTCGACGCCGAGGACAAAGAGAAGGAAGGCAAACCTCTCCTGAAGGTCATTATGGACGTTTTAACGTCTCTGTCCCCTGACAAAGTCTGACTCGAGACTTTTATCCAGTAAACAGCACATCATATTTAACCTACTAACTAAAAGTAAAAATAAGCATGTTTATATTTTAATACACTGTGAAAAACTGAACTGAACTAGGAACAATAGAACAATCTAAGAACTGTCTGTCCCGGCAGGCAGTGATGCGGCGCTGGTTACCTGCCGGCGAGGCCCTGCTCCAGATGATCACCATCCACCTGCCGTCGCCCGTCACCGCCCAGAAGTACCGCTGTGAGCTCCTGTACGAGGGCCCCATGGATGACGAAGCCGCCATGGGTCAGTACACATCAGACAACCCTCCGTTAGGACCACGAGACGCGAGCATGGAAGTGGATTTTAAGCACACAATTACTGTACAATACAAATGATCCAAATCCTCACACTCGAGTGTTGGACCTCAAACTGGAAAATGTGAGGAGGTCAAAGTATGTGTTGAGTTGTGAAAGCTACACTTGGTGAATTTACAAATGACAGTCCTGAGGTCAATTCTGTGTTTCAGGTGTGAAGAACTGTGACCCTAAAGCACCGCTGATGATGTACATCTCCAAGATGGTTCCCACCACAGACAAGGGCCGCTTCTACGCCTTCGGACGTGTTTTCTCCGGCGTTGTTTCCACGGGACAGAAGGTGCGCATCATGGGTCCCAACTACACCCCTGGGAAGAAGGAGGACCTGTACATCAAGCCCATCCAGAGGTCTGTGGAGAGCACAAACCACATGTGCTTTTGGGATTTAAAACAATCTGTAAAAAAAAAGAAAGCATCAACTTGAAAAGCTTTTAAAAAAGATTACAACTTTTTTCTAATGTGAAAACAATTCTCCCACCTCTCTCCCATACACACACTCTCCGCCTTACCCCTCCACCTCTCCCCCTCCCCCAGGACCATCCTGATGATGGGCCGCTATGTAGAGCCCATCGAGGACGTCCCCTGTGGCAACATCGTGGGGCTGGTGGGCGTGGACCAGTTCCTGGTGAAGACCGGAACCATCAGCACCTTCGAGCATGCCCACAACATGAGGGTGATGAAGTTCAGCGTGAGCCCCGTGGTCAGGGTGGCGGTGGAGGCCAAGAACCCGGCCGACCTGCCCAAGCTGGTGGAGGGGCTGAAGCGCCTGGCCAAGTCCGACCCCATGGTGCAGGTAAACACAAGAGCTAGAACACAGGGATTCACAGGAGTATGTATGGGGGGTTTCAAAACCTGAAACCTCTTGATCTGCAGTCTAATGTGCAACCAGGGGAGCTCTCCTGACTGCTGTGTTGTGCTGTCTAGCTGTGCTGACTGCGCTGTGTTGTGTGCAGTGCATCATTGAGGAGTCAGGAGAACACATTGTGGCTGGAGCAGGAGAACTTCACCTGGAGATCTGCCTCAAGGACCTGGAGGAAGACCACGCTGGCATCCCCTTAAAGGTGACTGGTCACACAGCAACCACGCCTTTTCATAACTGGTACCCTTTTCTCAAGGTCAAAGACATGTATTTCAACAGCACGGCTACTGTAACACAATCGTCTCCCCCACCCCGTGTGATCCCTCCAGAAATCAGACCCGGTGGTTTCGTACCGTGAGACCGTCCAAGAGGACTCAGACCAGATGTGTCTGTCCAAGTCCCCCAACAAGCACAACAGGCTGTACATGAAGGCTCGCCCGCTGTCGGATGGCCTGGCGGAGGACGTGGACAAGGGCGATGTGTCGGCCAGGCAGGAGCTCAAGCTGAGGGCTCGCTACCTCTCCGAGAAGTACGAGTGGGAGGTGACTGAGGCCCGCAAGATCTGGTGCTTCGGCCCAGACGGGACGGGACCCAACATCCTGGTGGACGTCACCAAGGGGGTGCAGTACCTGAACGAGATCAAGGACAGCGTGGTGGCCGGGTTTCAGTGGGCCACCAAGGAGGTGAGGAGAGGGAGGTGAGGGTGGGGACAGAGGGGGGGAGGCTAGAGTGAGTGGGCCACCAAGGAGGTGAGGAGAGGGAGGTGAGGGTGGGGCGAGAAGGGGGGTAGGCTAGAGTGAGTGGGGGAGAGGGAGGTGAGGGTGGGGACAGAGGGGGGGTAGGCTAGGGTGGTAGGTGAGCTGTTATAAATCGCTGCTAGTTCCTGGTCTCAATACTGAGACCAATACTGTGTACCTGTCAGATAAAGACTTTGTCTTGAACCAGGGAGCCCTGTGTGAGGAGAACATGAGGGCCGTTCGTTTCGACATCCAGGACGTCACCCTTCACGCAGACGCCATCCACCGTGGCGGTGGACAGATCATCCCCACGGCCCGCCGCGTCCTCTACGCTTCCGTGCTCACCGCCCAGCCACGCCTCATGGAGCCCATCTACCTGGTGGAGATCCAGGTGAGGCCACCCTGACCAGCCAGTCACTTCTCTGTGGAAGACGAGTTGGCCATCCCGTTGACCGGTTAACAACATCGGTGTAGCAGAGAGGCTTAAAGGCAAAGCTGCTACAGAAAAGGATTTGAAACCAATGATAAATTCATGGTCAACTTGAACGCTCCTGTTTCCCTTGTTTCCCTTCAGTGTCCTGAGCAGGTGGTTGGAGGAATCTACGGTGTGTTGAACAGGAAGAGAGGCCATGTGTTTGAGGAGTGCCAAGTGGCTGGAACACCTATATTTATTGTAAAGGCGTATCTTCCTGTAAATGAATCATTTGGTAAGAACATTGTCACCAAGTTGTCTCTTTATATTCTGGTATTTATTTTCTGTCAGTTTATTAACAATGGGATGCCAGTTCAGTCGTTCGGACTGGGAGCATAAAATACTAACACAAAACGTATTTCTGGTTTCCTGTGTGTGAGGGCTTGAGTATCTCAACATTCCTCAATCTGCCAGGGAAACATACCTTCAGAGAATTACATGTATAAATAATTGTTTTTATTCCCCCGCCCCAACAGGCTTCACAGCTGACCTGCGGTCCAACACGGGAGGACAGGCCTTCCCTCAGTGCGTGTTCAACCACTGGCAGATCCTGCCTGGAGACCCCTTTGACGAGAACAGTCGGCCATGCCAGGTGGTGGCAGAGACCCGCAAACGAAAAGGCCTCAAAGAGGGCATTCCTGGCCTTGACAACTTCCTGGACAAACTATAATGGGCTTGTTTGAACTGCTCCAGAGAAATTTGTCATTATAGCACTTACCTGTCAAAACAAAATAAAAACAAAAATAATGAAAATACAACTGCGCAACGTATAAAAACAAAACAAAAAATGAAAACATGGGGAAAGGTTTACAGTAAATATAGGATAGGGTGAATTAAATCCTTGACATCTGTTGAATCACATCCAATAAAAAATAAGCACCATATTTTGTGTTGGTTTGCTTACAGTGGTAATGGCATCAAGAATGATCCCTTATACAGATGAAGGTTCACATTAAAAACAAGTTAGGTGCTCTATTCATCTGCTAAAACAATGCCACTTAACTAGGTTAAAAAAAGTACAGTATAAGATTTCATTTTATGTTTTTCTCCATTTCTCACTTCGGTTACAAAAATGCTGCTCTGCCAATTTGGAATTGACAATGGTGTTTTTTTGTTGTAATTGTAGCTTGTACTCATTCCTGTGGATCTTTTTGATAAATCACCAAATACAAGAGCAATGTGGAAACTGACAAAAGAATGGAGATGGGTGCAGTAATAACACAACAAGCCCAGCCCTGTATGGGTGTGCAGCGGCTCGTCTGGGCACAAAGTCAGGTGTGAGGATGCAGTGTCCAAGCCTAGCACCAGGCTGCCTTCTTCCTGTTCACCCGCTTCCTGTCCACCCACTTCCTGCTTCCTGTCCAACGTCCAACAATCACCAAACATTCTGCTGTTAGCTGCTGGGTTTAGAATGTTTGAAAACATAACTGTCATTTTCACGCTGCCCCAACGAACACCAACAGGCACATCACACCAAACCAACACAACCCAACAGCTGCTGGTGTTGGTTGGTGTTTGTTGGGGCAGCGTGACCTGGCCTGAGGCCTACAGGAGCTGCTTCTCAGAAGGGAGCGTGGCCAGCGCAGGAGGCTGGTTGAGGAGGGGAGGATGAGGGAGGAGGTCAGTCGAGAGAGATGATGTCTGATATGCTGCTAGGGCCCCCTCCGCCCCCCAGGCCCCCGCTGGTGATGACGGCCGTCTCGTGGGCCGGGGCGGAGTGGAGGCCGTCGTAGTGAAGGCTGGAGGACGACACCAGGCTGGTGCTGGCCGAGGCTGCGCTCTGCAGGCTGCTGGACAGGTTGTCCAGGAACATGGGGGCTCGGTAATGCTGAAAGAATAACAAAAAGGGGGTCATTGTACGGATTTTGCAACATGGGATTGTTTTTTTTACCTGTGATTTCTAGGTATACAATTCTGAAGGGACATTTTGTGTTTCATAATAATAACTTGGACTTAAACCAATAGCTGTTGCTGAAGAAACAATCAAGGAAAAACAGTTACCTGTGTGTCTCCTTGGATTAAGGAAAACAAATCGAGATCTAAAAATACAAAACGTTTGTTAAGACACTTGATTACATCGCCATGGTAAAGGTTATATGAGTATTGTAAAGAGTATACTAGAGCCTGTGTGGCTGCGTACTCTGCATGTCTGTGGGGATGGTGGAGAGGGAGGAGTGGTGGAAGGGGACAGCGTAGTCTGCCAGCGAGGAGGCCAGGTAGGGTGCGTCCAGGGTCTGCACGGTGGGCATGCGCACTGACGCTGGCTGGTACGTCAACACCCTGGCAGGTGTGAAGACACACACACACAAAGCTTCTAAAGTAAAGATGGTGTTTTAACAGGACAAGTCAGTGGTGTTCCTGTGTGTGTGTGTGTGTGTGTGTGTGTGTGTGTGTGAGAGAGTGTTTCCTACCCCTTGCCATGCACCTCCTCGTTCTTAGACAGGTACACACAGCGCTTCTTCAGTGGAGGGTCCTCCTCGTCATCCTCGTCCTCCTCTGACGAGCTCTCCAGCGTCAGGTCGATCACGTCTGCCTTCCTGGAGGAGGGGGGCTCGCTGTGGGGGACCACGGCACACTGACGCACCGGGGCGGCTGGGGGAGGGAGGGCACTGACTTAAAGCCACATACACACACCCATACACACAAAAGCAGCACACACACAGACATGAGAGGCACTGAAGCAGCCACAATCCCCTTCACAGGATAATACACATTCAGACTTCCTCCGTCCACAGGGGGCTCTTCTCAGTACTCACTCTCCATCTTGGGGAGGCACTGGGAGGACAGCTTCACCGCCTCCTTCTTCGGCCTCATGGGACACCAGGTTCCATCCTCCTGGAACTTGATCTCGTCCACGTCAGAGCAGTCGTTCAGGATCTCCATGAACAACCTGGCGAGCATTAGGAAACCCAACACACAACTTTTTATTCACACGTCTCAGACAAATCTGGCAATCGCTAAATCCTGAAGGGACTTTTTGGGGTGTTTTCCGAACTAGACTGAACTACACCGGATTTGAATCCAGGCCGCTGCGGTGAGGTTCTCACCCGTCGATGATGAGGCTCTCGTAGGCCGCCTTCTTGTCGCACACGGGGCAGATCCAGGTGGGCTTCTTCTCGTTCATCTGCAGGTAGAGCGCCGCGTCGAAACACTGCAGGTGGGAGCAGGTGACCGCCCGGCACGGCACCGTCAGCCTCATCTTACCCAGCTGGGAGGAGGGAGAGAGACACAGAGAGGAAGAGAGAGGAAGAGAGAGATGCATCAATTAACTACTATCTGCAGATGCATCAATAATCTCATGGTATAATCCTGACGTTGATATTAACACGGGGGGAGTCAGGTGGCTGAGCGGTTAGGGAAGCGGGCTAGTAATCTGAAGGTTGCCAGTTCGATTCCCGGCTGTGCAAAATGACGTTGTGTCCTTGGGCAAGGCACTTCACCCTACTTGCCTCGGGGAGAATGTCCCTGTACTTACTGTAAGTCGCTCTGGATAAGAGCGTCTGCTAAATGACTAAATGTAAATGTAAATGTAACACAGGTCTGACTTACAGGACACATGAGAGACACTCTCAGGCTGGTTGTAGCAATCTCGCTGTCAGGGTCTGCGGTCAGCTTCTCCTTTACTGCAACACAGACGCAGTAAAAAGACTACAGATTAGAGAGAAGCGTTAAGAACCCAGGAAGAACTACAGTTATGGCCGCTCAGGCACAGGAGCAGGGAGAACACTGCCCTCTAGTGGCTCATGGATCATGGTGGATCCTATTCACGTTTGTGAGACACGATTTCTGTTTTGAGAGTTTCCCCAGAGAGGCCAAGCTCTCAGAAGGGTGGTTCACGTGCCAGAGCTACGCTAGAGCGTAGATGTGTGTGTGTGGTGCTGCAGCGGGGCGTGGGGCTGGTTCAGGGTGAGGTCACTTCTTACTTAAGGCTCTGGAGTGGTCGGGGTTCCTGATGCCCTTCATGCGTAGTCTCTGCAGCAGCAGGGGGGAGGTGAGCTGGCGGACCAGGTACACCGACATGGAGTAGGTCTGGGAGAACAGACATGATGTCACACCTCGGCTGAGGGTTAGGGGGAGCTGCTGAACTGTGGGCTTCTGGGAAGCCCTCTGTGGCGTGGCATTGCTTGTAAAAAGGGCTCCGCAAATTAAATGTGATTTTTCTGAAATATCTTCCAGCTCTCTCTCTCTCTTTATTTATGAATAAAGCACTTCACGTGATTCAGCCAAAAGATACGTTTATAATGACACTCCTAAAAGTGATACTTTGTGGATGCTTGGCTGCTAACAAACGTACCTTCCCGATTTCAGGAGCCCATGTGACCGTTATCTGATTGGGTACCGCCGAGGACAATCTGACCAATGAGGTGATGTTTAGAGGTCTTCCAGGTCTCTTCTGTTCTACTCCATTTTTTGGTGGAGGTGCGTAACCCTGGAGAGGGAAAATAAAACGACATAATAGCCCTGAAGTTCTGTCAAGTCAATAGATGTCACAGTGTAAACCTTGAATTATAACATCAATATTGATCCTGTGTTCACTGAAAAAAAGGGAGGGGTTTGTAAAGGTGGGACTAGATGGGACTGTTGACAACAGTCCAGTCTAGTCCCACCCTTTTTTGACAGGAGAGCAGCCATCAACCAAACAGAAAGCTTATCAGGACCCAACCTGATAAGTCATGAACCCTGGTCAAACCAACTGACCAGGTGTTGTTTAAAGTTATGTCACCAGCCTCTGTCCATGTCTCTGTACAGTCTATAGAGCATGGAAGTGGGATATTGGGAACTTTGTGAAGATTGTATAGATGTGACTGTGAAATCTTGAGACTACGGCAAGCGCCTGTTAAACCATCCGAAACAGACAATACTTAATCATGTCAGCTGAATAAAGAGAATACCAACTGTGCATACAGGCAAGGGAAACAGCTTCCCGTTGACTTTGATGCAGAGACTGTTTGGGTAGTTATCCTCCTGCAAACAACTCGTCTCTGACAGGCAAAACCTACATGGACAAAACAAACGTCATTCAAAAATTAACATTTTAGAAAAGGAATATAGTTATAAAATGTTCACAAGTTTGACGACATTCAGTGAACATTCTCACCTCAGTTGAATTTGAACCATGTAGTCTCTTCGTCCACCGGGTAGAAAGTCCCTTCAAACACAATGTACCATAAGACTACAAACCCAGACAACGTGACAATGTGACAGGGTAGTGTGTTGAGAACACAGCAAGTACCTTGAAATGCAAACTTCCCTGACTTGCTGGGGGGTCAGGGCGAAGATGAAGGTCTTCTCTTGGTGGTATCTTTGAACAGTGCTGGCTCCTAAAAAAACAAACATGCCCTTTATCAGGATGATTTTAGAAGAGAGACACTTCTAAAAGAAGGACACTTCTAAAAACAGGTTCTAACCGAGGCTAGACGGCTTGATGAGGACGTCCAGCACATCGTAGAAGGGCAGAGATTTCATCAGCACGTCAGGGTGGACGGGAGGGATGAGGGGGGCCTGCTGCTGCAGGGTCATCCTGGGCTCGGTCCCGGACGCCACAACCCAATCTTTGCTCGACAACTCAGAGTCACTCGAGTGACTCAGACTGAGTGACAGGTCAGAGTTCACAACACAAACACTCCCTTCCGTAGAAAAGAAGGCGGTTTTGATACTGGCCAAATCCGGCAGACTAGCGTCTATTGTTTTGGGAAAGCGTTGTCGATAAAGATCTTTGATTTTGACCTGCACGGCTCGACTGCAGCCGTTTTTCAGCAGATGCAAAGTCCTCAGAAGGAGTTCATGCTTGCGACCACTTCTGTTTCGTCCGGCAAAGCCCAATAACACTTGTAGTTCTGACACTCGGAAACTTGATATCATGCTCTGGAAAACATGGAGAGACAAAGTACACAAGACATGAAGCCACTGTGTACTGTACAGTAAACATATGTAGGCCTTAAAAGTTGGTAGCCTATTGTTAATGTTCACAAACCTACTGTTGCAACTGTACCACTTAAACACACGATAAAGCCAGCATCGAGCCAGGTTTCACGTTAGTAAATTTAGAACAGGTCATATTAAAACTAGATCTAAGCAACAAGTTACTTAGGGGAAAGTGCCAACAACTAAAGTTGGAACTATTATAACTACAACACTATTGCTGAAGTGGAAAAATTACAACATAAACCCTGGGAGAGGCTAGAAGCTCTCAAGCACATCTAACATGAAATAAGGACTAACGTTTTATCTTTACAATGTAACATTGGCGTTAAAACATAAGAAACGGATACACTAATTATTCAAATTGGCTTTTATATTTCCCGTGTGATCATCACCCTCCCAATCAAACACAATCCCACAAGAGAAGAAAACCCCAACTGACCCTTCACTCTACGGTCCATGCTGCATTGTTCATATGTGTATATCCTTTTCATACATATCCTTAACAAATGTGACTGCTACGCATCTAAAATGTAAAAAAAATCAACATAATCCAAGACCAATTAGATAATACATGAAATGCCATAGCAGGAAAAAAAAGAAAGAGTTCCATTAGCCAAGGACTAAGACATATCTCAAGTGCTACGTTTAGGAAGTTTGCTAGGTACTGTAGATAGCTATCAACTTAAAATACCCCACAACTAAGTTTCCTAGGTACTATAGATAGCTATCAACTTAGAATACCCCACAACTAACTCCACTTACTGAAACGTACCTAAAGTACTTTCCTAACTAGATAACGTCAGGTAGTCCTAGTTGCATGAACAAACAACAATAATCGTAGCTAGCCTTGTAGCTGTGTTATTGTACTAGCGTTAGTAGTGTAGGACTGAGGTATTAACCAGCTACATGGTTAAGAACTTGTTGTGTTTATTATATTTACTGCTAGTGCAGTTAACTATCGAGCAAATTCATTTCGCTAAATATAGCCTAATTGTTTAATCGCAACTGTCATTATTTCAAAAACTAATGTAAAAACTAGCCAGCTCTAGCCTAGCTAGTTAGCTAGCAAGTTGTTTGCAATGGCTAGCTATCTCAAGTTAGCTGATGGTCTAGTTAATACTTACAGTGGGGACACGACATGCAAGGTATTTACGATAGTCCAAATACAACACGTATGTCGTATGTATGTGACTGTAGTGCTTCAACCATTAATCATCACTATAGTTATTAAATGCACGGCGACAAAGGCATAGAAGCCATATTGCTATCTCCCTGTCTTTGTTTTTTAGCCTACCCGGAGCTCGTCAAAATCCGCCATTTTCCCCCATATTATCCTGGTTATTTGTTCATTCGTTTCGGTTACACGGGCAGCATTGGCGGCTTATCCGGATTCAATCCGGTGAAAACATGGACAAGACAAGCATGTTGTTTCGCTGCTGATTTATCTTCATAATTTTGTATTTTGGTAATTTGAAAATATTTGCAATAAAAATACATAAAGTTATGGCTATAGGTTATACTTCTTCCCTTAACTCCTTATCCGTTTGGCTGACCAACATGAGACATCATAAACCAGTCCTATCAAAACAAGTGGACCTGCGGATTCCCACCACCAGATATATTTCCGGTTGACCCAGTATTTAAACAAACTTCACTTAAGAGAACTGTACCCCAAACTCTTACTGGAATTTCAAGGAATGTTCTGTAATCATGCAAAAACTATGTAGAATCATGCTTTCAGTATAATCTATATTTTGATTGTTAGTGATTTAGAAGATAGACATAAGGTAAGGCAGGTAAGGTAAGTAGGTCTATTATTTTACAAATCAAAGTCCAAGTACTTTCATATCACCACAAGAGGGAAGTATTTTACAGGGCAGTCATAGATCCAGGTAGGCTGCCAAGTGCAACCATCCATCATCATCATCCTCTTACTAAAATGCCAAGAACGTCTGTCCAGTGTTTCATTTACATTTACATTTAGCAGACGCTCTTATCCAGAGCGACTTACAGTAAGTACAGGGACATTCCCCCCGAGGCAAATAGGGTGAAGTGCCTTGCCCAAGGACACAACGTCAGTTGGCATGACCGGGAATCAAACTGGCAACCTTCGGATTACTAGCCCGATTCCCTCACCGCTCAGCCACCGACTCCCACAGAATGTGATTATATTTGTGGCGGTAATTTTTTAACACGTTATGAGTAGCATCACAAATATGTGATCGTTCAAAAAATAAATTGACCACCTCCGTATACATTATTTATAAGCCAATTTATTTTTCGCTAGCTAGCTAGTATATCGGATCTGGCGAACTGCTAACCCAATCAGCATCCTCCTAGTCTCACCTGGCGATGACGATAGAAAAGGCGGCAACATTCATGCGCATGCGACTGTTTCTATGACTGTGTCATAAACCAATTCCAAATGATCAGGCGACGGTGTGTTAAAGTTGAAATGCTGTTCGCATTCGCCCCCCAAATATAGCCCTTAAAAGTATACATCTTTCTATAACAAACTCATTGAAGACTCGGATTCTGCGAAACGTTGCCTCTATCGAAAAGTACAACAGGCCATCGGTCTCTACACCCAAACAAATGAGCAAAAGTGAGAGGAGTAGCTAGCTCTAGCTTGTTGGCCTAATTCTGTGATGTAGCTGCTCTAGACTACAACAACTCACTACGGTTTAGGCCTGTATATTACAGCAATTTGATGTACATGTTAGTGAATTAATGCGTTTACGGCAGCAAAAAACGCTTGAAAAAAGGTAGCACTAATTCCCGAATCATCAGACATCCTGACGTCATTGCAAGAAACTCAACACAACACCATCTGCTGGATGACTGTAAGAAGTACAAATGCAAATTTCAACAAAATAAAATGGAAAGGTATGTTTAAAACATTACTATTTATTTATTATTTAGTCAGTACTGACAGCATACTCATATTTAGTACATATATTTAAAATGCTACATTGCACTGCATTTCATAGAATCATAGAAAAAGCAAATACTTTTATTTAAACAACTTTATTATTTGATTATAATTGTCAGTATTGTGAATCTCTTCAATAGCGCTTGTTAAAAGGCACACATTTTCTTAACAACACATTTTCCCAGGCTTCTTGCTCCATCGTGTTGCTGGCTTCATGGAGGCTACGAAAAGCAGTTTGTCTGTCCAGTTGGAGGTAGGAATACTTTATCTCACAGGCTCTTTGTACAGCACCACGAGACACATGAAGATTGCATAATTGATTGAAACAAATTCCGAAATTGATTGAAACAAACACAAAAACCAAGGGTCAATTTTTTTTCATTGCACTGTATACAGTATTTGCATCTTTAAAGTTTTGACATTTAAAACTGACATGGAGTAGAGTAAAGGTTTGTTACAATCCACGTGCATAAATGTCCACATGTCCAAATGATTGAATCCTTATAAGTTTCCCTTCATCTCTCTTACTGCTCTCTCACTCCAACCAGGCTGGTTCTGTCAATCTTAATCCAGTCCGAGCCTTTTCAGAAGGCAGAACTGTTGGTGTACATGGGGAGGGAGGGGTATAGGGAGACCTTCAGCAGTTCTGTAAACACGGGTGGTCTAGACTGGTAGAATGGAGGTCATTTCTCGAAACAGTCTCCATAGTCCCACATACAACTGTCAGCTCTCAGAGTCTCAAGTGAATCAACATCTGGTCTCGGCAGTTACTCTGGAATTTGAAAGTGAAGCTGTAGCACTGACCCAGAAGGGCTGTTTAAATCTTCCAGATAAACTGACTACATCCAACCCTACTCTCAGTGTTGTCATAGCATCCATTGCCATATCTAAAAGGAAAAAAAACATACTAACCCTTTTTTGGCAGCCACACCGAGTCTATTTTGATGGTGAGCTGTCTCTCAGGGTAACAGTTTAAAGATTAAATTCTCCAGATGCAACGTCAGTAGAGTGAACTAGGCTAAATAGGGGTCAGGTGGCTGAGCGGTTAGGGAATTGGGCTAGTAATCAGAAGGTTGCCAGTTCGATTCTGGCTGTGCCAATGATGTTGTGTCCTTGGGTAAGCCACTTCACCTTACTTGCCTCGGGGGGAATGTCCCTGTACTTACTGTAAGTCGCTCTGGATAAGAGCGTCTGCTAAATGAATAAATGTAAATGGTTAACATCTTGACCCAATTTTGATGATTAGATGATTTTTAATGCACCCTAATGTGTCAACGTCAAGTGATGATTGAGAATCTACAACACTAAATCGTGTGGTTTTCCTCTAAAGCGACTTCACACAGACAGTGTTCTGTATCTGTGATGGAAGGACGCTACTCTTCCAGCTTCTGTCTGTTTGGAATGGACTGGCCTCTGTGTGCTGTTTACTGTAAATGATCCTGTTTATAACCATCAGAGCGCTGGGCACATACGAGTGATTGATGAAAACTCCTAGTGTGCCTGTGCTTCAGCATCGGTGACCAGGGCAACCGCCCCTGGCTGTTCATTAGCTGCCCTTTCCCCTCTCTCTCTCTCTTTCTCTCTCTCTCTCTCTCTCTCTCTCTCTCTCCCCCCTCTCTCTCCCCCTCTCTCTCTCCCCCCCCCTCTCTCTCTCTCTCTCTCTCTCTCACACGCACACGCACAAGCACACCCACATTCTTGCATACAGTACAGTATACACACACACACACACACACCACCAAGCCTCCTGAGAGTACTGGCTTTATTAACCTCAGCAAGGCCTTTATTGTCAGGAGGCCAGACAGAGGCAAGACCCCCAATTATTGCTGAAATCAACCCCCAGCTAGTTTCCTCCTAAAGCAGGTGATGTGAGCTTCTGTGTGGGGCGGCAGAACCCTTGTTAGGCTGCTAAGCGAGGCGTCCTCTGGGACCTGCCTTTTCAGATCTGTCAGTGAGCGTTGCTATACTTGTCCTTAGCAAGAAGCCAATCGAAGGCCATGGATGTTGTTGCTGCCATGCCAACCCTAGGAAACGGCATCATAAAACAGACATTTGTTGGCCTCCTGATTCCAGTAACCTGGGGTTGTTAGGTACAGCAGTGTTTAATCAAGGGGCCTGTTTTAAGCTTCTGTTACATGATGGATAAAGATGTTAGCATCTATATTATACAACATTAGTTCTGTTTGTGAAAACATTGTCATAAAGCGTAAGTTTCATGAGGTAATTCTTTTATTTTTGAATTTAATAAAGTAGGCCAACAGAAATCTCTGGTGTGCCCCATTACACAATTATAAATTAAAGCACAAAGACTGAAACAGTAAGATAATATGTATTCATTCAGGTAATAGCTTTTAGAAAATGACAGCTTCCTCAGACAACAACAATCTTATCAGATAGAAGTGTAACTAATCAACTTCCACAGAAACAGGAAGAGGAGTACATTCAATTATATAAAAACTGCATAGAGTGGCACTGGAAGCAGTCAGAGTTCCAGACCATCTAGCATCTCTGTAGCACAAAATGACAGCTCTTTAGCTCTGTAATGCTTTGAATTAGCGCATGGCAGTATCTAGCTAGATGCTCAAATGTATCTCTATCTTGCTTAGTGACTTGATGCATTCTTCAAGAGTAACCTTTCCACCAGCTAGCTTGTCTCCCACAGGAGGATATGGTTGCTTTCTCAAGGTCACCACCTGTTTCCCATTGGACGTTTTGGTCCAGCAAGACATACCTTTATTGATATTTCCATGATGAAATTAAGCATGTTTGTGTGAAGATCTAAATGCTCTGATAGTCTGTGATAAATCTGTGAGAATGTTTGGAGTGTACACACCTGGCCTTAGGGCTTGGGCAAACACTTGTGTGAAATGACATTGTATTTGTTGTGATTAAGTCAGGGTCTGTCTGGAAGTAGTGTCGTTAAGAGTATTATGGGGGCAGTGGCTGGGAGCTGATCCAGACAGCAGAGGTGATTTTTTTCTGCACTTTAGTTTCTGTATCCGTCTCACAAACCAAAATGTCTTGGGACATTATAAGATTGCCGACTAGTATCGTTTTAGTGTCAACCAATCCAGTAGCTGGTAACATAAAAGGAGGGGGTTGTGTGTGTGTGGGAGGGGGGGGGTAGTAGAGGAAGATCTTATCTTTTTGTCAGCAGAGACCCTGAACATGCTCGCTTTCCTTCTTGTGACCCTCACCCCCCCTCCTCCATTTGTGAGGTGAAACAGGGAGTGAGTGGCAGGTGTGGAGCTGCTGTTAGTGGGACTGTCAGCATGTTGGTGGTCACACATTCATCTGGAGCTGTCACTGTGTGGATCTGTGTGTGGTTTTAAGCACATTTGCATATTAAATGCTTTATATCCTCTCGACCCGAAGCTAGACTCTGAATCGCACTTGTTTTTGTTTTTTTACTGTGCATGTGCAGGTCTTTGCAGGCCTGGTCAGTAGCAGGCAGTAGCTGTGACTGTTCGTGACTGAGTGTTCGGAGCATAACCGAATAATGTCTCAAAAGAATTGAGTTGTTTAACTTGAGTAACTTTTTTGTAATGTATTACAAAATTCCAAAGTAGCTTTGATATTGTGCATGATCTTGGATTACAGAGTAATGGATCACCCAATTCTGGATATTATTATTTATATATTTTTTACAAAACAAAATGTTTGAAAACAAAGAAACAACAACAATACTTACAAACCTAAAACAATATTTTGTCAAAAAGAATTTTTACCCCAATGTTTTATTTTTTTAAACAAATGTTTATTTTCTTTCAAATTCTGATTAGCTTATTTAGCTAAGGATCAAATTGATGAAAAGTTGCCGAATAAAATAAATCCTGTTGACACAGAGGATGGAAGATAATCTGACAATTATTTATTTGTAAATATTGATCACATGCGAGTTGCTAAGGGTAACCATAGCAACCTTAAGATACCATCTTGACACCAGTGTTTGGTGCCACGGAAACTAAAACGATATTGCTGACATCTTTACCACAACCATCAGCACATGCGGCACATTTCTGAGTAGAAAGCTGTTTTAAACTTGACGGTTGTATGTAAATCATTGTTGGATATTATTGTACACACAACCAAAACCTTAAGCTCAGCCAGGTGCTTGGCATAGAAACGACGACAATAGGGAAACTAAAGAGTATATCCACACATTGAATTGATGCCTTAACGCTTAAAGCATCTTTTGTCAACCAGCTACCCCTGGTGTCAAACTAATAATGCATCACCCACCAGTAGAGTATGAAAGCACTTATTCTAGACGACAGGCCTTAGACCATGACCCAGATATCCGTTGGCGAAACATAATCCCATCACTATATATTAGGTCCCACACCTAAACCCTCTTTAATAACTGGAAGGTAGCCCACTCCACCTCCACCTTTTGAGAATTTGTCATGATTTATCTCAGTATTACTCAGACAATGCCTATATCAGACTCCTTTCATCACGGGTTGTTTGTGCTGGTATTAAAAGAAGCATTCACTCTTTGTCTGACTCACTGTCTGACTTCCAGTGTTCCAGTTTTCATTGACTTTATGAAGTTATATTTCCAATGTAAAGCCCAAGAAAGAGACTTATTTAGCATATTGGTGCATTGAAACATAGTTCATGGTGCATATGATCACTCTGGGGAGTGGGTGATGGTTGGTGATGTCTCAAATACTAGTATTGCATTAGAAATCTGTGTGTGGGGGGGGGGGTTGTGTGTGTGACCTCTGACGCCAGACCTTCCTCATAATTAAAGGTGGGGGCAGCATGGACTTATCTAACCAGTGTTGTAGCATGAAAAATGAGCTTATCAGGTTACCTTTGAAGCTACTCCAAACCCCCACCCCTGTGAATTTGGGCCGGCGCAATAAATGTCATCCCAGTTCTGCACTCGACACCACGCCCAGGGGTTAGACTTGACATGAGAGAAAAGAAACTTGATCCTTTAACCAGAAAAGCGCCAGGTTTTGTAATGTGCCAAAGAATTTTCACTCAATGGAATGTTGTGGGTGTTCAGTGACTGAACAAATGATTCAGCTGAATAGTAACCTTTGTGAATTCCTCAATAATACCTACTCGCGCCAAGGTATTTGATTGTGACCAACAGAACAATAGACTGCAGTTGAATGCTCTTTGACAAACAGATGCTCTTACATTGACATGTTCTGTCAGTGCCAGGGGCATTTAGAGACACTGAAAATCTTACCAATGCAACTTCATCCACGCAGCAGTCAAAAATACATACAGACACCCAACGCAATTGACTTCCATTAACTGCCTTTTTTTCTCCTTACATATCCTTCTTTAGATTGTTATGCTTTTGGATAACATGCTTTTGACCTTGGGAGACCCTACCTCAAAGCGCTATATAAAGCCCCACCTCTCTCATCAATGTAACATAACTTTGTGCACCCAGTACAGATCTTTATATTAAAACCCTATGGAAACATGAATACATTGTTAATTCAGCACACATGTCTGTCAAAGCTGAACACCCAAGCAACACAACCAATCACTAAACACAAAACTTAGTTATAAGGGATAAAAAAAAAATCAAACAGCCACAATGGCCATTTTATTAGATGATAATATTCATTAGTCTGCAGTTGCCTGTGATTTGGCCTTCAAACTGCATTGAATCAATGACATTCCTTCTTTCATCTGTATAGCTATTCAATAAGGTTTCCACACAAGAAAACATGTATTTTTCAGTAGGTTCCAATGCTCTTATGGTCTAAAATCCCAATACGTCCTTGAAAAGGAAAAAAATAAAATTCAGGTTGCCAAATCAAAGGCTATGTGCTAAACAACAACGCTTAACATATCCTTTTATCTGTTGACTTTGAAACCACACGCACTATTATAAATGTTGGAATATGGACACATCACAGACCGTCACAACATATATTCTTTTGGTTACGTTCACATCTATTTTCATTAAAGTTGAGTTGATATAAGACAGAGATCGAAGAGTTTTTGGAAATTATTTCTCATGGGGGTAGAAATTGACGGGTAGAAAAATTAAGAAAATTAATTAATATTCCAGTCCTTCAGTTGTGCAGCTATGTGCTGAAGTTGCTAATTGGTATTGACAGAACAGGAGCCAGTCTCAGATCAGTGGTGCAAATCTGCCCTGACAGCTAGGAGGTGATTTTGGTGTGTGGAATTCCACTACAGAGGTGAGAGGTCACCATAGAAATCAATGGCCACTAAAATAGCAGATGGGGGAGACAGCATCTCTGTGTGTCTTATTGATGGGTCATCAAACAGAACTAAGAAGCTTGTAAGCATAAGAAAATGCCTGAGAGCTGTTAGACCCTGGAAACAGCGGGTTTTATTTTTTAAGATTAGAATATAAGTACCACACCAGTAGCTGTTACCAGTCCCACACCAGTAGCTGTTACCAGTCCCACAGCAGTAGCTGTTACCTGTCCCACAGCAGTAGCTGTTACCTGTCCCACAGCAGTAGCTGTTACCAGTCCCACACCAGTAGCTGTTACCAGTCCCACACCAGTAGCTGTTACCAGTCCCACAGCAGTAGCTGTTACCAGTCCCACAGCAGTAGCTGTTACCAGTCCCACAGCAGTAGCTGTTACCAGTCCCACAGCAGTAGCTGTTACCAGTCCCACAGCAGTAGCTGTTACCAGTCCCACACCAGTAGCTGTTACCAGTCCCACAGCAGTAGCTGTTACCAGTCCCACACCAGTAGCTGTTACCAGTCCCACAGCAGTAGCTGTTACCAGTCCCACACCAGTAGCTGTTACCAGTCCCACAGCAGTAGCTGTTACCAGTCCCACAGCAGTAGCTGTTACCAGTCCCACAGCAGTAGCTGTTACCAGTCCCACAGCAGTAGCTGTTACCAGTCCCACAGCAGTAGCTGTTACCAGTCCCACAGCAGTAGCTGTTACCAGTCCCACACCAGTAGCTGTTACCAGTCCCACAGCAGTAGCTGTTACCAGTCCCACACCAGTAGCTGTTACCAGTCCCACAGCAGTAGCTGTTACCAGTCCCACACCAGTAGCTGTTACCAGTCCCACAGCAGTAGCTGTTACCAGTCCCACACCAGTAGCTGTTACCTGTCCCACAGCAGTAGTTGTTGCTGACCTCCTGCAGCGGGTCAGTCAGCAGCAACCTCCTCCAGCAGGAGAGCAGCATCAGCAGGAACCAGCTCAGTCTGACGGTGAATCACGGTCCTCCTCAGCTCCAGCACGCCAAATAATGTAGTCAGACCCAAACAATTTAGGAAAGCAGTGACATGTTCTGTCTCCCTTTGCAGATCTCGTCTACCCCCTTCAACCCAGATTGATGGTTCGCCTTACTTTATAGTAGCGCTATCGATCAGCAACACCATTGTCAGTGGTGCATAAAATTAACACTGTGTTATAGGAGCATGGATTTCTGTCAATCTCTGACAAGATAGCCCATTATTGGACAACCACCCCTAATTTGTTTTTGTTTATTCAGAAGTATAAAGTAACACCGAACGAGCCCTTATAATAACTCAATTACCTGAAACTCCCTGCAAGCCCATCAACGGCCACTAATCTTTGCTGGCACTAATTACATCAGGGTTCTCAGCCTTAATTAACCAATCTTTACTCTATTTTAGCCGCTTAATGCTGCACACATTGAGACATCATTAGTTTAATTGCCTACATTTGCCAAATTGTACTTTGACCTTTGTCCTGCAGAGTAGACAAGTTCTGTCTCTCGCCCCGGCACACTGAGAACACTAATTGGCAATTTGATGTTAAATTCTGACATCTGCATCTGGAAAATATGACCATCCAATCTTTTTATGCAATCTTAGTATATGCCAACATGGGAATTGTCCTGTAATGCTACTAAAAGTATCATGTGACATTAGTTATCTGTTGGACCTGCTATGCATTCTGTGGCTTAAACAGATTTTTACATTTTATTTGCACAAGGTGGACTTGGTATGGATTTCATTACTTCAGGGTGCCTTATTGGGCAAATGAGAAGCTCATGTGCCTGTAGTTTTTCCAATATCTGAAAGTGTTGCATGAATAATCTTTTATTTCTCAGGAAGCTCTCTGTTTCTTATTATATCAGCCATCTTATAATAACATATTTTTATATTATAAAAGTAGATGCAAAACAATCCTCATTGATGTTTACTATATTAACACTTGAATAAGTATGTTGAATCTCCAAATTAATACAGCAAATTCTTCACAGTAAATCTATTTTTAATGTGAAACTCCTTGACCTATACAAAGAACTAATTGAAAAAATAAAAAGCAATCACAATGAAGTTAAAAGCAGTATTTTATTTCTAAATATGCTACAAATCAAAATGGCAAAACAAAACATCTCTTTCACCAGTTTTTTTGTATTTTTTTTAACCCCTGAGCACCACAATCCAGCAGTCCCACTACGCACTGGATTCATCCAAAAGGTAAATAAAAGAAATATTATATATAAAGCTTTATACACAGCGAATAAACTATTATAGTATCTAAATTCTACCAGCATAAAATACAGTAAGTAAACCACATGTTATTTAAGTAAATCCATAAGTGAAAGTTTTTTTTTTTTCTTCTTCTTTATTTTACTAAAGCCAATGCTGATTCATCTCTCTTCTGTATTTGGTTATATTCTTTTACAAAGTGAGCTTAGTTCCTGTTTCTAAGGATCTTTGGTTGTAAGAATGATAGTGATTGCATGTTCTTGTTTCACAGTCAGCAAACTGTTTCACTGTCCAACAATTAGCAACATTTTCAATTGTATTTGCCTTAATAGTGTAGGAAGGGGTGAGGAAATGACAGTCATGAGAAACTGTGCCAGTGCTGTCTTCAAAACAAATAACTCTGATATGTCTATCACAAGCAAAAGGAAACTTTATTGTAAGAGTAAAAATAAAAAATAAAGAGATGTGCGCATCATTTGTGCCCTATGTACTTTTGCACATAAATAGTTGTGCTGAGTCTGTCCTTCAGTAAAATGCATCTTCACAAACAATTATGGATAGTTGGATATTGTGATGTTGTGTAAATTTTGCTACGATAAGGATGGATTAACATATTTTACATTCATGAGAAACATGTATACATTTTTGCAGTCTTAAACTTAATAGGATGCCAACAACAAATCCTGGGATGAAGGAATAGCTCATCCATTGGTGAAGTTGCTCATGAACATTTACGCATGATTAACATGCAAGGTTTGAGATGTGCTAAAACTTAATCAGGATAAGGACCCTTTCCTATTCATCCACAATGTTTCATAGAGAAAGAACGGCTTGTTAATCTATCAACTGTTACACAAGGCAAATTCTGACACACAGACTTAGCCCTGGAGCAAGACCTGAAGGACCTGAATTGAATGTTTTTTGTTTGTCTAATATTAGGCCAAGTGTAGGTAAAAGACCCCTTATGATATTAAAAGATACTCTTTGAGAAAAGGGACACCTGTAGCCAGACTGTCTTTCCTTGGGGGAGTGAGCAGTGATGTCACTGTGCTCGGTGATGTCACTGGTGCTTTCTAGCACCAAGATTCATAGAAAGTCACATATACAACAGAAAATTACCACATCATGACTCTCAGAAAAAGCCCACATAATGACCTGATTTATGAAGAACACATTTCAAGTAAACACTGGAATTAACGAATACAACCACCTTCGATACCAGCACTGACACCTGACATTTTCAATTATTTCCAGTTTGGTGCTTGTCCTCTATTGCGATTTGTGTGATTTAAAAGTTGGACCAAACTTTTGTTACATTTAGTTACATGTGTCATAGCAACAGTAGAATGCCTGCATCGGTTTATATTGTGAATAAATCATGACAAAAAAAAACAAGCAGTGTTGCTTCACACCTTAAATGGTCCACCTACTTTGCTTCAATACATTTTTTTTTGTTTTGTTTTTGTGTTCAAGCAAATACATGTGTATTGACTGTGAAGGCTACACTTAAAAACTGGCAATTAAGTATGTGGTCGTGTGTTGGCACAGTCTATAACGAATGAGGTAGATGTGTGTTCATAAAATATTCCCTTCTTTGGTATAACTATACAAAATATGAAAAAATCCAGTGAATTGTTGAAACACATTGATTTTCAAGTGGCTTTACAATAAAATAATATAAATGAAATATATGAGGTATATTTTGTATTTATATTCTATTATGTATATATACAGTTAGATTTTTGAGGTATCTGTCTGTGATAGAAACAACTCCTTAAATGGATTGAAATAAAGTGGTGTAGATGAATGCAAGTTTGAAGCCCGAGGTCAAACATAAAAACAAAATAAATACAATTTGAAATTATGTTTTTAAAGACTTAATAAAAAGATATATATTTAAAAACTGTTTCCCGTTTCCCTTCATAATAGAGAATGTATCTTAAATCTTTATTAAACAACCCAGAGAATTTGAGAGCAAGAGAAAAAAAGAATGAGAGAAAGAGAGGGTTTAACTTTAGACACGAGTGCATTACGAAAAGAGAGAGAAAAGAACTGGATAGTAATGATGTAAAGCCACTGTGTGGTTGGAGGGTTGTTAAGCACTCTAACCCTGGTCTCTGGCTGCATGGGCCATCTCAACTCAACACGTGGTGAACTGCTCATCATTCCTACCACCGTCAGATTGGCATTGTTTTGCAAAAGACTTCTCCCACCTCATACCAGTTGATACCGGTCTGGATTTGTGCTTCTAGCTGATTGTAAAAAAACTTCCCTAAACTTCACTGGTTATTATTGATTGATCCTGGTATGGGTTTTGGATGCGGATGGAAATGTGTTGAAAAACTTTTGTTAAAAAACGCCATGCAATCTATAGAGCATATCTATCCCTTTTGAGTATAGGTTTTGCAAAAAGCTTTGACAATAACCATTAGTTGAGCATGTTGTAGTCTTGCTATTTAGTACAACCAATAAATGAGAAAGGCATTTAAATTAAACAACCACTCACTTATCTTAAATATCAGTGCCACTCCTGCCTCAGTATCTTGTTCCACAGTTTCAAACATTGTATCCATAGCAACTTAGATATTGTGTTTAAACCTACATCTTCAATAGATAACATCATCATGGTGATATCTTCTCTATATAAGAAAAAACTACAATTCCTTGATTCTGTGGGATATGCTTTGTATGAAATATTAATGAGATATTACTCTAGTTTGATCATTTTGTATTATCGCTCTCTTTTTACGCTATGCGCTTCTCTTAAGATCAACATATAAGCTTCTTCTTTGGTATAAGCTCAAAGCAGCAACATTTACTGATTTGGAAAATAACACAGGTATTAATCAGAGGTCTGTAATATCGAGTGGCAAGACATACTCCCAAAGCCAAGGGGTAACATACCCAGTAGATCAACCAGTTCCTGTTTAGCTTGAGGTCAAAGGGCAAGCTGCCTGGTTGTCTGTAGGCATCACAGCAGAGAGAGTCAGCGTCCTCTTGCCTCTGTGCCAATGTCCTGCTGTTTTTGGTGCCCGAGGTGTCACTGCATCGACGAGTCACTCCACGTTCAATGAAACTGCTCCAAATCGAGCAACTGGTCTCAAGAAACCGAATAACAGCGATTTCATTCGCATACACACACAAAGGTGAAAGGTCCTCTACATACACCATTATTCAGAGCTCGGATGAGGCGCAGAGTACAAACGAGATCGTTTATTTCTTTCTACAGATTTTTTTTCTTCCCTATAAATAAAAACGTTGTTTTCCTATAAATTCTTTCGATTTGGAATAAGGGAGCTTGTGAAAAGGAAGGGAGGGACAGGGTAAAAAGCCAGCTTCGAAAACAAAAAAGTCTCTCTCAAAATATCTTAGACTGCTTGTTGTCTTGGGGAAGGATGGGGAGGGGGGGCTGGGCGGATGGGGGAGGGGGGGCTGGGCGGATGGGGGAGGGGGCTGGGGGGATGGGGGAGGGGGCTGGGGGGGCTCAGGGAGAGGAGTTTCCAAGTCCATGGATCGAGGATGAGGAGGAGGTTGAGGATGCAGAGGAGCAGGGCGGCTGGATCTGTGAGGGCAATCCTGGACTGGTCTTTTCCTGAGAGCTGGTGTGGTTGCCTTGGTGACCGCCTGGCATTCCTGGAATGGTTGGTCTCCGAGCAAACAGGACACCTGGATAATCAAAAACAAATCAAAACTACGTTGAAATAAAAAAACGAGTATTTTTATAAAAACACATGCATATCCACTCGGAGGCGTATGTCAGTACATGATGGGGACTGAACATATAGATAGGTAAAATAACAGTCGACTAAAGATTCTGTCCGAAATCAACCCAAACTCTTTCAATCGGTTTCCTCTCGGTCACATTCCAAGTCTACAGGGCCCTCCCCAAGATTACATTCGGCCTAATTAAAGTAGACGTTAAGTGGGGGGCAAGATCAACTGGATCAAGCTTCACCTCACTGAACACCGGCTTTAGAGAAAAAGCTCTCGACTAAATATGATAGCCACTTCAGGTCCAATGGAAGTTTCCAGCAGGCTTATGGCATGACATGTATTGCCTATCTTTAGGTAATTACCGCTCCTCCGCTCGAAGGCACAAGCGGTGGTTCTTGGGGCTAAACTGGGAGGCCTTCCATCCCAGGCACGTAAGACAATAAGCCCCATCGACCTCAAATCCACAGGCCCCATTTTAAGATATTTAACTTTTTTAACACTATTGGACTGCCACTTCATTACAATGGATTTTATAGCAAAGACATCAAATTGCGTGGAGGACTAGGCACGGGGTGCTGCTATAACTTATTGAATTTCCTGCCTGCAATTACATCAGCAAACGGGTGCTCTATTTACCTGTGTAGACAACTCCATTTATTTCTATTGACATGTTGATGCTGCTAATGCCGTTGGTAGACAGGTTCAATGCGGTCTCTTGTCTATCATCTGTCAGGAGGGGAAGCAAAGAGCGAGAAAGAAAAACTCAATATGAGCATTTAAAAAAGGAACACAAGAAGCAAGAACTAGGGCTCCGAAGCAGTATTGGCGATATCTCAAAGAGTGACAGGATAAGAAGCAGTTTATTAAAGAGTTCTGAGGGAGCAAGAAATGTCAAAAGATGCTGCAGCTATTTGTATATGTTGGTCGTAGGTCAAAGCAGTATCGTGACACATTAAACAAGTGCTCAAAAACTTTGATGCTATCAATATGATATAAAATGTGGAGAAAATACATGAAAACACACTTTCTCTCTCACACACAAGCACAGCCAGAAATACCCACAATTATTTCAGTTTTAAGTTATGATATCAGTATTCATTGACAAAGACTTGGTAAATGGTAGATATATCCAGATAAACATTTCTTTAAATCTACGTGTCCTCAAACATCACATGGACATCTGCAGACACTCTGGTCACTTGCAAATCATAGTGTTTTCACTGTAATCTTTAAATTGTAGTGTCCATGGTGAGTGGAATTAAGATTGTTACTCATTGTGCCATCAAAAGTGAGGTGCAAAGCCCACTATTATTGCTATTACGAGAGAGGCGGTCATGCGAAAAGAAATGTTATCACACATGAGCAAATAGGCCTCTCCTTCTTACTTTGAGCCTCAATCATTAAGTAATGACTTATTGCTTGTCCAACACCAACCTTTCTAGAGCCATCACAATGAGGATAGACACAAGGCAGTTTTACTGATAACATGTCATGGAACTGTATTTCTTCATAGTGTCAGTGGAGTTTATGGCAAATTGCAGATCTTATAATGAGTCATTTGTGTATTAGTGGTATTGCATAAATATATCCAACTCCACCATCTTATGAAATAGCATAACTTAACTTGGTAATACCAGCCATTGAGCTAAACTTCATACAATGTAAGTGGCTGTTTAGGAAAAGTAAACATACTGAAGTTTTAACAGTTGTTGACATACGAGACAGGAAGCCCTGTATAGAGTTTCCGAAAAAAGTATTGCTTGTAGAATATATATATATATATATGTATAGATTTTTCCATTTACTTTTTGTTGCATAAAGCAACATTATTTGAAACTTTTATTTTGGTAAAGGTTGAGATTAAACAGTACGAACTGAGTGTCTGTGTGTGAGAACTTCAGAAAATCAGTGTCATTGATTGGCCAATCAACAACCAACTAAGAGAACCAGGAAGGGCTTAAGTACTTTATCTGACCATTGAACATCCCTTCTCATTAAAAATATCTGCTGTAGCAACCATGTTAACTTCTAGCATAACTGGGTAAAAGTGCATCCCATTAACACAGGGGCTTGGGTTAGAATTCGGCTCCCCTCTCTCTCCCTGCATTCCGGTCTCTACAATTGGCCTATCAAAAAATAAAGCAAAAAAACAGGCAAGAACTCAACCAACAAAATGAATATGCGACCGCCTTTCTCATAATAGCAATTAAAGCGGGGTTTGCACCTCACTTTAGATGGTCCAATGGCTTCAGATCTTGGAAAAATTACTTCCACTCTCCCACAATGCCTCTGGCTTCACCCTCTTGAAAAGGATCCAACGGGTTGTGTGCTTAAACCCACCCCAACAACCCTTTCCTCACCTCTGTTGTTGAGCTTGATGTTCATGGGCAGCTGAGTGGCCATCGCCAGCAGGTTCTGCTGCAGCGCGTTCTGCATCAGCCTCTGCTGCTCCTCCGCCATCCTCATCATCTTCTTCTCTGGTGGCTCTCCGCTCTCCAGCTTCTCCCTGAGCTGCTCCAGGGCAGCTGCCTGGACCGCCGCCTGCGCCGCTACGGCCTGGGCCGCGGCGTGGTGCCCTCCCAGGGACAGGGGCAGCCGGCTGGCCAGGCAGCCCCCCATCATGGGCTCCTCTGCAGGACGGAGCGGAGAGGACAGAGGTCAGATTTCGTATCGTCGTTGTGCGACATGGCCTATAAGTAATGCGCGCGTAATGTTTGGTTCCTTCCTGGTTGAACTGATTGGTTGATGGTCCTAGACAGGAAAATCTATAAAGTTCAAGTTACCGTAGTTTTTTCTACAGCTAGTCCTTGACAGATAATTCCTGTGTCAGTTTAATACTTGAGTATCGTCCAGGAAATTGACCCTAATCAGAACTCAACTGTGTGAAGCAGGAGCTGTGGAATACTGATTAATCTTGTGATTGTACATCGTGTTGTGTTTGTGTTCCACATGAAAAAACAGTCTGCTGTTTTGTATTTTCCCCTCCCCTTATTCCTTGTGGGTCCATTATTAAAAAGACTATTATGCCTCGCTCCACATTCCACTCTCTGATCTGAGGTGGACATTGGCAGTGCTGGTACGAGGAAGTCCTGCCAGACGCTTCCTCTTTGGAGTGAAGAGCATACCACCCACCGCTTACATAAACATAAACATGGCACAGGGGCTGTTGCTATATACTTTCAGACAGGAGAATACTTTTCCTTCTGCTGGTTTGTGAGCGTGTCAAGTATAGAAATAAGAGTCAAAGCTGCACAGATTGCATACCCGTTCAGAGGGCTGGTGGTTTGGACACTTGAATAACCAAAAGCTTTTCATGATCAAATATTTCTGTGCAGCGACTGAGTCAACCTTGAGAATTTGACAAGATGTGGAGTTTTGGGGGTTAATATCTAGTAAAACTTTGTTAAAACATGTTAACAATTGAGCTGCACAAGTCAGCCAATTTGAAAGTGTTAATTTAACACCAGGAGTGTATATTTTACTCGTTGAGTGTTTATATAAGACCAATCTCATGAGATGGACCTATATAAACCCTCCTGGTGTTAAATTAACATTTCGTCTCACTGTGATGAGGATCTGACCATGCCTAGCGAAAAGCATGAGAGACTACGCTGGGGTTGCGTGCTTATGATATCCTTAGATGAGCCTTCTCATCACACCAGTGACTTGTCAGCCTGGTTGGTGGTCAATTCTGGTAAATATCCAGGTAGGTCCCCTTTTCTACCCACTCAGCCGTAGCAGGCTGATGGATCCCCAGAACTCGCCCCCTCACCTTTCTTGATGACCGGGGACTGGGAGAGGTGGCCGCCGTTGGCCATGCTCAGGTGGGACATCTGCATCTTGGGGGAGGAGAGGAGGGAGGGGGTACCCACGGGGGAGTAGTTAAAGATGGCCGATCCGTAGCTCTGCCGACGGCCCTCCCTCCGGTTGCTGTCGATGGCTGCCTGGAGCTCCCCAGGGGAGCTCAGTCCCCTCTTTTCACATTCGTATGGGTAGAGGTACTTCATATACCTGGGGGGTGAGAGGGGTCACACGGTTTGCCTGTAGCCTGTTGTCTTGGCTGTAGTCATGTGCAAAGATTTAAGCAAGTCCATTAAATATTTAAACGGATGTGTGATTTCAAAACCACTCAGCATATTTGTATGATATTGTGTTTGTGACTGGATGTTTTGATGCTGGGTGGAAGTGCTGACCAGGCGACAACATCTGCTTAATAAAAGAGAACTGTCACAAGCACCCACTGTTAAGTAGGGCCAGAATGATTTCATTGCTTTCAATAACAGTCTTTTATATCATGCACAAACAAGCTTACCGTTGTGGTACAGGTTAAATCCTTTAACTACCACACGCCTATAATTATCCTGCCACATACTGGTGTGATCAGTACTATAGGATTCACATGCATCTATCTTGGAAGAAAATGAAAGGTTATTTAGTCTATTAAATGTCTAGGCAAGTCTAGCTATGCTGATCTGATAGACGTAAATATACTGTATAGTCTGCCATAACATGGGCTCTGTCATACACTAACCAGAAAATGCTTCACAGGCAAAAACAACAACAACTCCACCTCAGTTGTTCAATGTTCATAAACAATATTTTAGTTTTGTACTTTTTTTGTACAAAATATATCTTACTGTCTCTCCTCTGTTCATTCACATGCCTTACACTTGTGGCTCCAACAAGCCATGTTGTTTTTCAATTATTATTATTAATTTTTTTCCATGCTTTACTGGAAGGTTTGTAAGTGAAGTGGAACAGGAAAGGCAGGGAGAGAGAGATGCAGCAAAGGGCCAAGGCCAGAATTGAACCTAGGTTGCTGTGGTAAGACCTCAGCCTACATGGTACGCACACTTATCTAGTGAGCTAACAGGGCGCCCATGATCCAAGTAAATTTAGTTACCAGACGGCCGCAGGTCTTTAATCATCTTCTGCCATTCGTACTCACTGTGTTCGGAGAGTGAAAGCTGCACTGGTGATAGAGGTAGGGAGGTTGAGACCTTTGGTGATCTCGCGCCATATTTTCTTATTGATGACCTCCACTAAGCCTCCTTTTTCGGTGACAAGCTTGTAGAGTGTGTAGAGATCCAACACCTGCTTGGCCATGATAGGAATCCGATTCACTGGAGTCCCTGCAGATAGAGAAACACAATATCCACAATCAATGCCATTAACTTTAGACCTCATCGACAGGGCTTCTCAGGGTTCTTATGGGGCTGGTTTATCTGAGACATGTCAGAGGCCTGACAGTTTGTTAAGAGGGAGTATTACTTTAGAAAAACTCTCGCAACTCCTTTTTGTTTTATTGGTCCGCACTGACAAATGAAATCCACATTTCTGTCTATGGTCTCTAACGTCTTGACATCATGGGTAAAAGATTGTAGCATATTATATAACTTAACCTTCACAAACATGTGATATGTTTTTTAACATTTATTTTTGAGGACGCCATCAAGACCAAGAAAAGTAAAAGACGCATTTAAAATACTTCTAGAACTCAATAGAAAAAATGAAGAGGTGACCTCATTGAAGTTATATTCTTTTCAGCCTGATTTTAGCCTTAATTAGCAGAATGAAGGGGACTAGATAATCATTTGTACTTGCAATTTAATTTAAAGCCATAAAGTGTGAAAGCCAACCCTGTGTAGGGATTCTGGAGAGGCTGACCCTGACATAATTAACCTGCATTTTGCTGATAGAGTTCCATTGTGCACATCGGATTTACCATAATAGCAATCAATAGCTGCAGAAATATATTGCAAACAACAGCAAAGGGAGGGGTTGGGTGGGTCTGAAGTAACCTCCGACATGGTAAAAACTCATAAATTAAGACAGGTAATTATGGCTTCATTTTGCTGCAGTAGCATGTAAACGGGTAGACACTATTAAAACAAAAGATTGATCTTCCCTCTGCTTGAGGACAATGATGGCTTTTTTTAAATCTCAAGCAGCGCCGCCCAGAAGAAACACATTACTATCTACAACTTCCTACTAAACTGTCTATATATCACAAGGCACATTGTGGTCTTAGGAATGGGGTGATCTCAGAAAGGTTAATGGACATATTTAGAAAGCAGTCAAATGAAGATTGAAATCATTGATAACCTCTCTCCTAAAACAGTCAGTCTGGAGTTGCTTAGCGCTTTGTAGCCTTCAGATCAGTCAGGTCAGATGCACTTATAAGAATGTGACAGAGACCTACAGAATGAAAAACAAAAGACAAAGAAGCTCCTGTCCCCCCCCTCATTGTCACAGCACCAGGTTATAATGCAGAATACGGAGATTGATCTATAAAACAATTATTTCTGGGAATGTACAAAAGCTAACCAAACGAACACTGGAGCAATAAATAACAGACTTGGGCCCAAAGCCTTTGTCTGACAGAATCTGAACCGAGACAAGCCTCTTAAAACTTGATTTATGCGCTTTCGATACTGGGGGTGATGTATATGTGTCCCTGATTCTGTGAAAGAGATATACAGAATAAAAGAGAAGGCCGACGAGGACAGCCTTTTGTCAGCAGAAACAATCTGATCAGGCCATGGATCATTATGACAATGAGCAATGGTGGACTGCAGGAGAGACACCCTGTACTGAGTCTAACACCAGTCTTCTGGTTAATCGCTTACTTGCTGAAAAAATGGGGGGCTTAATTGAAGCTGTGAGGGGAATCGGGCCTGGTAGCCGAGTAATCATCTTCGTGCTTGGCTTCATCGCTGATGTGTTCACTTCGCACCTACATCCGATAATGGGATAGGAATTACTCCTCCTCTTTGGCTTGCTCTTTTAACCCATGAAAGGAACGATTTAAAGCAGCGACTTGGGGAAAAACAAATGTTTACCTACTAATGCTACTAATATGTACCTAAAGAGGCTAGTAGCGAACTTAGAGTTTGAATTACCACTATTGTGCTAAAGATTTTCTAGAAATGATTTACACTATCCTTCAGGCACATGTGTACCTTGCGACGACAGCTAGGATCAAACATGAAAGGGAACTAGCTTTAAAACCGAAAAACATTGGTTCAGACAAAAACATATTTCCTGATTTGACTGATATCAGAAGTTGAAATACAGAGCAAGCAACAGTATGTTGAAGTAACATGCTTTTGTTGACTTTTTTCACACAAAAATACATATTATACTTATTATTTAGGTGTCCCTTATTCCCCAAGGCTAATAAACAACAAGGGAAAATATAAAAAGAAACTCAAATCTAAAAGACCATCAGTGTGTGTATTATAAGAGGCATAACTATAATAAATCTCCGTCATTCAAGTACTATAAGAGCAGAGCTACACTGCCCACTATCTTTTGTTAACAATACACATTGGTCTTGCCTCAAACAAGATTATTTAAAGGAGGAAAGGAAACAGTAGGAATGCCAGTCTTCTCTGGATGTTTAGTGTTGTAGAAATCGAATACGTTGTCATTCTTTCAGGAAAGCAGCTTCTTTGTATTCCAGGTAATTACATCAGGAGACAAAAGTTGACTTATTTGCAAGAAAGTGCTGATGGTAGTTCTGAGGCAATAATCAATTAATACCCAGAGCCTTAAGGAAACAATAAATCAAATGGGATATTTATCAGTACACAAAAGAGGCTGACACTCATTGTGTGGCCTTGGTGTGATGAGAAGGCGATCAGAGCACGTCCGTCATTCTCCAGCTGCTCCGGAGGTTCAGAAACAAGGCTGTTTCTCTGGCTAAAGGATGAATACTTATATTTGTCAGAGACAACCCTATCTAGTTTCAGTGTATTACAAGAGATTTATAATATGATCTGTACTTAGCAAAGGTCGAACGTGGGGTTCATTTATGAAGAGCCATGTTGTAGTTGTTCTCTTACAGGACAGGGATGATAAACATCAGCTGAATTATTCTTGCCAGAAATCGTTTCTGCTTTGACAAACCCTCAATAAAGCACCATTAAAAGACGTTTATTAATGCACACGGTTATATTGCCGGTACACCAATATTAGCTTGGATTTTGAGCTTCGACTGGCAAGATGATCAACTATGCTCTTTTAATTTATTTTTTATGAAAGGGGATCCCACCTCTTCTGTTCTCAGAAGAACCTGTGAGCTGTGGCTGTTGCTTGGCAGATCATGATTAACGATGGTAGGACCAGAGCACAACCCACAGGTCACCACCCTGGGATCCAAACCCAACCCTTGTGGGCCGAGACCCAGATTCACTAACTAGACCCAGCAGGGGCCAGATATCAAGAACCAATCACAGGAATTTATTTTTATATATATTTATCTAAACATATTTTGGTCCTATTTTGATCACACTAGGAGATTGGAAATGTTTTCCAAAGAAGTCAAAAGATGTTTTGAGGCCTAGTCATGAATGACTATTGTGGCTGAATGTGAAATGCCATGTGTTACAGTCTGCTTTGATGGTTGACAGCTTCTTGTTCATTTGGACTTTGAGTGATACTAACTCATTAAATCAAGATTTTATGACATGATTACAGTGGTGAAAATCAAATATAAAATTATATGTTCAGATATACTGCACCGTAACACATATGGGATCTAAAAACTTTTTAATTTCATTTTTTATAATGGCGCATTAAGAGTTTATGTAAAATACACCAGCTCAACAATTGTTACATTTTTTTTTCTGCGGTCTGAAATACAATGTAGACTCAATGGAACAGGGACTTTCAAGATTCAGTTATTTAAACTAGCACCTAATGGTGTGTGATGAAGGTTAATGTAATATTTCAGACTGCTGGGTAGGTCAAAAAATCTCTGTGATTATAGGTTAAATACTGCTGTCAAATGGTAGTTATTTTCTAACAGGCCATTTGGACATCACAAATGAATATGATTTAGTTTATTATAGGCTTCCCTGCATGTCTGGAAATGACCTGTGCTGCAGTGAATCAATGACCACATACAATGGACTGAATCCATAGCGAGACATGCAGCTGCTTACATGATAATGTGTGGATGTCACCTCACTTTACAGTCTGTTCTCATGTGTGGGTCCCTGTGTGTGAGGGAGGCTGGAGATGTTCAGAACACCGTAACTCTATACTGACACTCCAAAGTTCCCACGTAAATAGCCCATGCACCCCCCCCCCCCCCCTCTTTAGTGTCTGTTTCATTTACATACATCAGGCTCTTGGTGATAAATGAAAAACATTGTGAAACATTAATAGACGTCAAGTATGATTCGAAAAATATTAGTCCATTAAAATAATTTGTATTAAATTAAAATCACTTAAGTTTCCTCAAACATCTGTTCTCACCCCAAAATTTTAACACATAATTTTCTCTACCAAATTATTGATGTCCATGTGCCATGATTAATTCAAACTAAAAACTGAGAAATTGAATCTTTTCAACAGTATCAACTTTCAGCATCCTGACCAACACGGTCTGATTGTTTATAACAATTTAGCAATAAATATTCCCACCCGAGGCTATTCTGTCAAACAATAACACAGGCTTAGGGAAGCTTATTTTGTGATGGAAGGAGGCGTCGATGTCTGTCCTTGGGAACTTAGTACTGCGTCCCTCAGGGGGAATCAACAAAGGGGAAACAGACAGAGTGTGTGTCTGTGTGTGTGAGAGTGTGTGTGTCTGTGTGTGTGAGAGTGCGTGTGTCTGTGAGAGAGAGAGTGTGTGTCTGTGTGTGTGAGAGTGTTGCATGGTGTTGGCTATAGTATATGTTTCTTTGACCCTTTATCTTCATTCTTGCTGTCTGTCTACGGCCAGTAAGTTAAAGGCTGCCTCTTTGGCCAGTAAGTTAGAGGCTGCCTCTTTGGCCAGTAAGATAGAGGCTGCCTCTTTGGCCAGTAAGTTAGAGGCTGCCTCTTTGGCCAGTAAGATAGAGGCTGCCTCTTGGGCCAGTAAGTTAGAGGCTGCCTCTTTGGCCAGTAAGATAGAGGCTGTCTCTACGGCCAGTAAGTTAGAGGCTGCCTCTATGGCCAGTAAGTTAGAGGCTGTAACTCAACAGTTAGACTCGCGGGAAAGAGGGTTATTTTCATCCTGTTTAAGAGGAGATTATTAGACATCAGCTGCAAGGAAGCAATAACTACATAAACTACTGTTTGGTAGGGGGGACATTTTTATCTTGTTACCCAAGTGAAAGGGACTCTAAAGCACTGTGAAATAGCCTACTATGTAGATAATTGACCAGACATACATTCCTCATTTGGTTCATTTCTGTGTTTTCTGGTATGACTATCTATGACAGGAAATAGCTCACTACCTGAGACCAGTCAGCAGTTGAAAATATACTTCCAAAAGTCAAAGAGTGTTAAACAGACAGTATCTCAGAATGTAAGGTCAATTTAAATTTAAATTATCCACACTGCTCTTTACATGAGATTTAGGACAACTTGTGACAGCAACTCATCAGGAAAGTCTAAATATACCGTATCCAAATATCCCCCCACCGCAACACACACATAGCATATCTTTTAATTTCACCTCTAGATGTTTTTTTGGGGGTTGCGGGTTCAGATTCCACTGTAACCCACACTGGGTTAAGAGTTATAAATAAAATGGTGGCCAGTATCATTGATCAATGACCTTTCATCTGCCAGCTAACGACTGAATTTAGACCACACTAAACATGACCCAACGGTCAGTCAAATTTAGACCACCGGCATAACTGCAGCTGGACACTTCACAACCTTTGCTTAATCTGTATCCATCCGCCCACGGTTTGCGAATGGAGAAAGCATAGAGGCTGACTGTGTTTTGCACAGTTCAGACTCACACAGGTTCCCAGTTAATGGACACAAACCTGTTACTTGAGTGGGTGGTAGGAGGGCCACTGCCCAGTGTGTGTAAATCCTTCCTGTCATGTATCAACCTACAGTTTAATACTATTTCAACCCTGGTTGCTAACCATTTCACCTTGTTGCCGTGGTCAGGCTGAGTGAAACGGACTGAGGGGCTGTTGAAATGGAGACAGGATGGCTGAACCTGACACACAACTCGCTGTTCAGAATGTGAGAGTACGTTGTGAGCGGACATGCTAACGGACGCGCTAACGTCCCTCCAGGGCGGACGACGCAACATCAGGGACACGATCAGACCAGTCCCATCACCTGTCACTGTCCCTTCCCGTACCCCGGGGGTCAGCTGTAATATGAATCAGGGGAATCATCGCTCCCCCCACTACAGATGACCTCTTTGTACAGTCCACGTATGTTCATACTCTGAATGTTCCTGTTCATGGACCCACATGTGAAGGAGATGGTTCAAATAGGGGATCTGCAGCTGCCATCTTTGGGCACAAAAGGCTTAATTCATGTGGATGGGTGTGGGTGTCTGACAGGGAGTGTATCCACACTATCAATCAAACACAGGAGAGGGTTTAATTTCCACCTCAAACATCCTTTGTCTCTCTCAGGTAGCATTGAGACAACACTGGGGATGTTTAAATCAACAAATATATTTTGAAGACCAATAAAATATATGCTCATGTTTTCATTTATAAATGAATGTTGTGCTGAAAGGCATATTAACAGTCCAATAGAAAAGTGATGCTGAACCAACAAAATAAATTTAATTCACTTCACTTTATTAATCCCGAAGGAAATTCAAGAAGCCATTGATTTGTGTTACGAGTGTTTGTAGTGTTTTTCATGGGCCACTGTCCTTGAAAGGCACAAAGATAGTGAGGGGCCAGGGGCTAGGGCTTCATGCTGGTACAAGTATTGTCTGGTGGAATTCAAAAGAAGTCAGGCAAGTCTTTTGCCACTAAATAGCCCACACTTTTCTTTTCTTTTTCTTCAAGATTTTTTCTGGCCTTGAACAGCTTTTATCATTGATAAGACAGTTGGAAACAGGACAGCAGTGAGAGAGAGAGGGAGAAGACGTGCAGGAAAGGGCCTCAGGCGAATTCAAACCCAGACCCCTACATTCCCTGAGTGATCGTGTCGACACCAAAGCTCTTTCTACTAGCCATCAACAACTTAATCAAATAAAATGAGCATAAGGCAACCAAAAACAAATATGGATGTTTGACAGAAGTACTGACGTTTTTAGAACCGATGCAATTTATTGTGTTAAACACAAATACAACCATTACTGTCTCAGTGTTATTAAGTACCAAGACATGAGGGAGACTAAATTAAATCTCAGATTTAGAGATATTAAAAGCCCACTAAATGTAAACTGGAACTTGAGACTTTTACAGAGTCAACATTCCGTTGTAGAATGTATACTTTTAACCATCTCTTAATTGGGGATGGAACTGCAAGATGTCAAGTGATGTTTTCAAGAGACATTAACTGGGACAATTAGCTAGTCTGCTGTGATTAAGTTTGTGGAAAACGACAGAGTGCAGATCAGGGTGTTGGCGATCTGCTATGCACTGACAACGTCTCCTGACGCTAACTCCAAAATCAATTACTAATTGAACGTCTCCCGACAACAATCCATACCAGATCTAAATGCCAGTGACCAACTGCACCAACTAGATCATCAACACAAAAACAGGTAGACCTGCATCTGCCAAACATATAGTTTCAGATGATTCACGAATAGTATGGGGATAGTATTGTGCATCTAACTGACAATGAGTGATCTTAGCCTTAAGGTAAAAGCTAGTCACACCTTAAATTCTCCAAGGCATCCATTAATGGATTAAGAACAACATTTCTCCCTCCCCCAAATCCTGTGATGGAAGGTATTTGCAGTTGTTTTGTTTGAGAGGCCAGTGACTAAATCATCTCCACCCTGAGGAACTTCTACCAAGGACGAGCAACAACCAGTGTGACTACCAAACATGTCTAAACTAACGCACATTATCTTTAACAAATTTTACAGCGTCTGTCAGAAAGTTGCAATTGATTTACCGTCTCCGAGGGCATTGATCAGGAATCCAGCTGTTACATTGTTCAGGTGCCCTTTGCTTTTCTATAGTAAAAATAAACATTTTATACAGCTTTTGGACATGGCTTCTTTTTGTTCTTTGGGAGAACAGGAAAACCATTGTTACCTAACTCACAACCAAGTTTACTGAGGCATTTTTTATTTACAACTCCTTCATGGGATGTGGAGACTATGCTGGTAGTGGTGGTTTCTAAACATCACATGACAATCAAGTTTCTTGCTTTTTGATATGCAAGATTTTACTGATATATTGTACTGAAATATATATTACTTTGTAATCTTGGTAAAAAATCCAGGAATGGGACGTTATCTACACAAAACATGTAACAAATGCAGGGTTTCTCGCAGCACTTTTCAGTTAAGGCGGCCGCCTAATCAATCCCCCCCCTCCCCCCCGGTCTGACGGCAAACCCCACCCTACCACCTTAACTAACGCATATTCTGCGGGAAACCCTGGAATGTAAAAAAAAATAATCATCTTAGTATGTATTTGTAATAATGTACCAGTGGATAACAAAAACAAAGTGGCAAGGCCAGAGGCACAGTAGCTAAAATAAATCAGCTTCCAGTCTGAACTACATGAAGAGAACCAACACAACACAACACAAACACCCAAGTCCTCGGCTCAAAATAGTGCTGTCATTGTGTCCAATCATTGTACCTTTATTCTCTCATGGGGTAGCCAACTTCCTCATATTATGCAAGACCTTCAATGCCAAAGCGCCCTCCCCCCTCCTTCTCCTGCCCACCTCCTCCCTACACCAATAAAGAGCTGTCTCTGGCACCAGCAGATTCCTGATGGTGGGAAAACTCAGGGGCGATTTGGCCACCAGCCCAATAAACCTGGGGAATTCCTTAGGCTGAAGGAGCGAGTGAATACCAGGATGCTGCCCTCCCTGCAGTGGCACGGACTTCCTGTCTGTCCTGTTTTAACATCAGCTGGGGGGTAATTATAAATCACACAGACCCCACTGTTGTGATGATGAGAGTGTTGTGCCACTGATATAAAAAAAACCCTGCTCCCTCCTCATGTAGAGAAACCCACTCCTCCCCTCCGCTCAGGAAACGCAACCAGGACTACAACAAACACTTTCTAAACAAGGAGCCACATTCTCCTATTGTTAGAGGAATCAAACGTTTGCAACATCTGTGTTTTCACAAGACTGAGTGTGAGGAACACACACAGATGGGTAATGATGTGGGACAAGAAAGATCAAATGTTTATTAACAGAAATGTATATGATTAACCAAGATATAATCAAATGTTTATATTAAAGGTGTATTTAATATAGTCTAATAATAAACATTCAACTTTTTAGTTTTAGAAACATTTAATCTGATGTTTTATACCATACTTGACAACATTTAATAGTTCTGGTGCATATACCGTATTTCTTCGAATAAACGCCGCCCTCAAATAAACGCCGCCCTCAAATAAACGCTGCACCAAAAATTAACGTTGTGTAATAAACGCCTCCCTCGAATAAACGCCGCACCAAAAAAATCTGAAAACGGTTATTAAATTGGTTAAATTCAACCCCACTATTTATTACACATGTCCATAACTTTCTGCACAGCTTTCTGTTTAAAAGCTAACGTGTATGAACGTTTCGGCATGCTGCTTCAGATTTCTACACAATGTAGAACACTTGAGACAGTTGTACTACCAACACACCTAATTGATTGCCAATGAAAAAGGGAGTTGCCGCACTCATAGACAAACAAAGAATAGACAAGGAGGTCAGCGGTACTAAATGAAACCTGTGTTTTAGGTGCATGATTCATTTGTCACAATGCCAGCAACGAAGTTGTCTGGTTGCACTGCAGCTACAATTCACAAAATCTATCTTACTAATTAAACGCCGCCCTCGAATAAACGCCACCCTCGAATAAACGTACCAAAAATGAACGTTATTTAATAAACGCTGCTGCGTTTATTCGAAGAAATACGGTATATGATATTTTTTTACATCTCTTAAACAGAGCTATGCTAATAAAGTGTTCAGTTCTGTCACATTTGACCAAAATAACCACAACTCACCTCTCTTCTGCATGAAACTGAAGAGGTCATCCAGAAACTCTTTCCTCTTGTCGTCATCATCCAGCTCATACAACTAGAAAAAGACAAAGAATGATTAATATCATAACATATTCATAACATAACTCATAACATAACTTATTCCAGTCAGAGTGTCTGTATCTTTTGATATACACACCCTAAGTCGAAGAAACCTAGTAAATTAACTAAAAGGTTATACAATATCTCTTGAGAAAATCTAACATTTACAAATAAGCAAATAAGCAACAATGACAATTGTGCTCCGAGTTGATTGATTTGATATACAGAAGCAAACCAAAAATACAAAGTGAGGTTTGCTTCACTGTTATTCCACTGCTACAGTAAATGTACTATATGAAAACCGTAGAAATAAAAAGGCAAATGCACTCGACATCAATTGACACAATGCATGGAGATATTCATATATTTGCCACAAGCATTCCTCGGGGTGTATTTTAGGAGCCTTATGCTCCTTATTGGCAGATCCATTATTCTCCTCATCCTGTTCTATTCACTCTACCATGCTTTCAGTAAAGCCACTTCTGCTTGATGGCAATGTGTTCCTCCGACGCTCACTTTCAATAAGGGCCAGGGCCATGTTAGCAGACGAGCCGGATCGATGCAGGGAGACTGAAGAGTGACCTTTAGGAATCAGCAGGAAACCCTGAACGAGGTCCGGAGATAATAACTGATCATTTAGGAGTGTATTAGCTGTCACCAATATTACAGAACCAATGCAGGTCAGCACTCTGAGGGGGACGCCAGGGGGCCAGGGGGCCAGGGGGTGGGGGTGAGGGGGGGTGGGGGACAACTCCCTACAGGCATCACAATATTATTGAAATGGTCATAAAGAAAGCACATGCAAAACAAGGTTAAGTGCAGGACTGAGGAGGTGACATTGATTGTTTTAGGTGGAGAGCAAAGGTTGTGCACCAGTGAGTCTAGTACACACGCACTGTCAGTAAAGGGTAATGATACACACATTACAAACACCATGTGTACTTCTTCTCATGGATCGCAAACCGTGTCAATGTGCAAAAAAAGAATATAGTTTTTTTTTTTTGTGAACCACTCGAATCAACAAAAAAAAAGAATACTTCCATGTTTCTGTTTTTCTTATTTTTACATTTAGAGGCATTGTAGGGAGTTCTGTTTTATAAATACACATAATACTTTACATGATATAGCCTGTAACAAAACTAATTTGTAACTGGTATTTGAGATTATGAACTCTCATACTTTTACTTCACCAGCCTGTTGTGTTGTGGTTGTGTCTGTGCTTTGTGTGGCCTCTGCTGAACACGACTCTGGTCAGAGTGTGTGCTTGTGCCCATCCTGTAACAAACAGTTCTCTCCCACGCACACAAACACCAGTGTGGATGGACCTGTTCCTATCAACAACTTCATCAAAAATAATCAGAATTTAACACTTTGCTGCACTTAGCTAAATGTACTGTACACCTTGAGAGCAACGGCATCTTCTTGATGCCAAGTAAGACGTGCCGCACATGCAGTGCTTGCAATGCTTTCCAGACAAGCACGTTCATGGCTTACAGCAGAGGGAGCTGTTCACAATAATTAGAATGAGCCATTAACAGATTTAATCCACTGTGGGTTGTAGTCCAGTAATGTCCACCTTTATTTTAACGCTTTCCTTTTAACATCTATACCCCAACATAACACCAAACCCTATTTACTATTTCTAAAGACTACATGTCTAAAGACTAGTTATTAAAGACAAGTATTAACTTAATGGCCTTCTTGACATTTAAATCAAAACAGACTTTTTCAACTCTGTCCCTCTATTTGTTTAGATTGTTTATGGTTTGTATTGGCCCCCGTTAGTTCTTGATGCTAGCTTGTCTTTTAGTTGTATTAATTATGCGTGAAAGTTGTGTCTTTTGTATATAGATGATCCCAGCCATGATACAGAGAAGGTTACTACACACAGAAAAACAGTAAAAGAAAAATCAGGGGCGACGGCAGTTTTAACATTGCCCCGCCCCTTTAAATGGTGTCAGAAGTCATCTACAGGCATCGCTGTGAGGACACAGGGTTCAGACGAACCTCTCGGCGTCTCGCTTAGCCTTGTCTCACGTCTTCCACAGTTTTCACCCAGAGGGAAGGTGCTGTCGACATTTCTCGTGAAATTCTGTCGTCTCGCTGTCACACTAGTCTGGCTGGGCGTACGACCCTTTCAGCTGTAAATGTGACTTCTTTTCCCCCAGACTCCTCGGCTGCCTGCTACACTGAAGGTTAGGTTACTGCCTTGCCTATCGAGCCGATAGCATGAAACACTACTTACATGGATCTGACCAACGGATCAAAGATAGTGGAAAAACACCATGTTTTTCATCAAGGAGGAACTGGTCACATTCTTACGAATCTTGTCAAATACTTGGCCCACTTGTCAAATTGTCTGGAAAAGTTCACTGTTGGGAACATTCTTAGAATGTTATAACTGGTTTGGCTTAGTTTCTGGTTAATTTTTACAGGCATGGCTACATAAATAAAAAAATTCACATCCATCTGTGTATACATGCTGAATTCACATGTGGATGTGTGACATGCCAAGGTGGCGTGACATCCAGTTGACACGCACATATCGCATCAGCACAAGACTGTGTGTGTGTGTGAATACTTTCAAAATACTGTACAGCGAGCCAAGTGTCTCCCTTCAGCTCCTAGGAACCCACTACCAGTGTGTGTGTGTGGGGGGGTGTGTTATTGTGTGTGTGTGTGTGTGTGTCATTGTATGTAAGCCCTCTTGCGCATGTGTAGGTCTGTGTGAGCGCGTGTCTGGGTGGGTGTTCGAGTGAATGAGAGTGTGTGTGTGTGTGTGTGAGGGCTGGGCGAGTGACAGAGTACTCAGTGCCAGGCGCAAGGGGACAGAGAGTTAATGAGAGAGTGGTGCTGCTGCCTGGTCATGCTGGCTCTCCTCCAGCTGGCTCCGTGCCAGCGCTATCAGCACTCCTCTAGCTCACATTCCCCAAGTACGCTCAGCCTCCGCTCAAACACACACACACACACACACACACAGGCATACACACCTGCTCACACACTGACACACACACAAGCATACACACCTGCTCACAAACTGACACACACACAAGCATACACACTTGCTCACACACTGACACACACACGAGCATACACACACAGGCTTGCGCACACTGACACACACACTTGACACAAGCATACACACTCACACGCTAACACACACAGACAGTTCCAGTGAGCGTACGGGAGCCCTGGTGTGCTGATGTAACGAGGCTGTGAGCTAACACGCCGAGTCGGCCTGGTCCTGGGCGGCTGGATCCTAATGGGATCTGCCAGACTCTGGAGTTCACAGCCTGGATTAAGGGGCTGCCAGTTCACCTCATGCTGGCTGGCCTCAGTTTTGTTTCCCTGGGCCAGCGAGAGAGGCAGGGCTACACAGTCAGATGGCAGGTGTCAAATCTTATTTTCCTAATATTCTTCTGTGTAACATACATGTGGAATGTTTGTCTTGTATGGCTTAAGCCCAAGCCACATTTTCCACTTTGTAAGATAATAAAGTTAATATTGAGTCTTGAACATGATGGAATTCTATTGAGTATGACTCAACAGGAAATTACATCAACTTTGCTCCAGTGTCAAATCGAGTATCTGCCTGTTCCATTCAGATGATGCTCATAATCAGAGATAATAAACTGGGAAACAAACACCCTCATCATGAAAGGTCCTATATAATACTGTCCAATCCTACATGGCTCCAGCAGAGGTCCAGTAAATCATGCAGGCAAGCCCAGCCATGTCTCAGACCTTTACCACTTCCTGTATAAGGCTGCAGTATCCCATTAAACTACTGATCCTAGTCAAGTAAATGACAGAGATAGAAGATTAAGTGCGGGGGGGATTTAGTGGCCAAAGTATCCTGATTCCCTCTGAGAGGAATACAGATTATCTCCCTTTATTCCCCGACATAAATTATTCCAGGAGAGAGACCAGCCTGATCCCTACAAGATGTCTCTGTCAGCCCCTCATCCTCCATCTTGTAAATCCCACCTTGATATGAACAGATCTTGCCTGAGGCCTGTTGTTTTGCCCTGAACACAAACCTCCTTCAGGAGAGGTGGTAGTTTACCGGAGAACTGTACGTACGCTGTAGGCGGAGGCCTTACCACAGCGTCCTGGGTTTGACTCTGGCCTGTGCCCTTTGCTGCATGACTTTTTCTCTCTCCTTTCCTGTCACACTTCACTTACCAACTGTCCAAAAAAGCATGACAAATGTTACCAAAGTAAATGGACAGAGGTTTACAGTTCACATGGGCAATAGTAGGACCCCAAGGGAAGACATATCCCGTCTTTGATAAGAAACACCTCATTTTTCTACACTGTTGAAGATGTCAAACAATCGTTTCCATCATGTTACTGTTAGTAGCCAACTGTTTTTTTGTTTTTGTTTTTTTTTAAGGAACGGTTGGAAGATTTGTTGAGGCCCGATTTCACAAAACGAGGTGTGAAATAACCAGGAAAATTAGATCAACAGAAAATTCTGTTCTCGACAAAATAAGTGTTTTGTTCAATATCTACAGTACATCATTATTTTCAATATTTTTATGAAAATAAATTAAAGGGGTGTCCATCTTGGAAAGACAGGACATCTCGACAGCTCTGTTCTTACATGCACTGAAACATCATGTTTACCAGCATTTACATTGACATGTTAACTTGTCTGAGTAACTTTTTTTTAATGTGTTGCCTTACAGACACTCAGATCCTTGTCAGTTATTAACAACCCACTTGCATGCTACGCTAATCCACGTTAGGCTACGCTATGCTAGGGGCTATGTGAAGACCTATGGAGAGGGACAGCTTCTATGTAAGACATAAACAAATCCCCTTTTCCCTGAAACCATTCTCTCATTAGCTTATTTATACTTGTCATTTAGTAAGCCTCAAATGTCAGGGTCAGTATGAGTGTGTACACTAACCAAAGGCCCAAATGAATGAGGCTCATTTTCAATTGATCCCCCCCTCTCCGCCCTCCCCTCACTCTCCACACATCTGGTCCTGATAAACTTCTATTACTCGTATTTTTAGATACATTGAAGATTGTTGTGAATCAAATTCTCCCTCTGGGTTAGGGTTCCACTTTGACCTGGTTCATTCCATGAAAGAGCGTGTCTTTAATGACATGCCCCCATAAAGTAATTTACGGATTTTCTTGAAAAATACGCCCTTCTCCCTTTCCCCCCTTTTTAATTATGGCCGAGGTTACAACTCAGCAGAGCTGCAAGCACTGCTGAAGGATGAAGGAGAGCCCTATGAATTATATATTGTGAAGAGGGGCCGTTTTCTATGTCTGTTTTCTATCAATTATTCATTTATATCGCTTGTATCCTTATTTTCCTGCTGTGTCCAACAAGTGCTATGATGAGGTAAAGGTGGATTTTAACAGCTTTGTAAAGCTGATCTCAAGGTGACTAGTTCTGTTGTAGTTCGGCAGAAATAGCAGTTATTAAACTAAAAAGTGTCCCTGCCTTCAAATCAATGTAATAACCACACACAACTTACACACACTGACTACAGAAGAATCTCACCCATTCAGACCGTAAAGTAACTTAAAGCATTTTCTGTTACAACCCAGTATTGAAGGCTGAGGGTTCATGGTGTTCAGGAGCTCAGCTGACACAAGTCCTGCTGTAAGAACTCCAGGCCTCCTCTCCTGTTTTAACACAAACGGCTCCAGATGGGAGGAGACCTTTTGAACTGGCTAACCTCATTCTGTCCAGACCAAGTTAATGGTCTGGGTGAACAGGATATCTTCCTCTAACCCTTATCAGTGATGATCTAGGGAGCCACTGGGATACTGGACAGGGATTGGGAGGGTAGAGGCTGCTGACTGCTTGTTTGTTAACTAGGAATTGTAAAACAAATGTCATATCAAATGGAAACAGCAGTAACAAGCTTGATATTTACACACGGTTGGTGGCATATTTTGTACTTCTAGGCTTAACCATCTCCACTAGTCTGTACTGCTACTGTAGCAGTCCAGTCCAGTGTTGGATCAAATCAAGGCACATAAGCATGTGTACTGGGTATGGATCGAGTTGAACTCTTAATGTCAAACAGAGAGCTTTAGTAAATGTGTGTGTGCATGGGGATGGCAGGTTCTGTAAAACGTACATCTTTATACGTCTTTCTCCCCCTCTATCCCCCGGTACTGTAATACAATGGCCGGGCCTATTATTACAAGCTTTCCAATGTCTCAGTGTAGAGACTGGTCCCCTTCATCTGTGCCACTTCAAAGCTCTCCATGTCCTCCGGCTACGAGACAGATACAACGTCCAATAAATCATTTCCACCACCAGATCGCCTCATTGTCGTCGTCCCCCCCCTCCCCCCCCCCCCCACACAAATCCTTTCATCACTAGAAGCAACCTGTCTGATGCACCTTAATGCCATTAAAAACTTGAATGTGAGGATTGAGTTCCTTCAACCGGCGTCTGGGAGTTATTGTGTTGTTGGGTGTTGGGGTTTCACGTCACAGACAGCTCTCATGGTGGTACAGGAGGTTGTGAAACCTGCTTTACAACATGTAATTCCCCTGTCTTTGTTATTATCTTTGATCAAGATATCTAATCTTGATAGATAAGCAAGGCCTAGACATTTAATCCGTGTGGGATGTGTAGGACAATAGGACCGAGCCTTAATATGATTCAACAGCCTACTGTCAGACGGGACACACATTTCAAAAGAGCCAGGTAGATCCACACGCCTCACAAACTCCAATGATTAACGTGACTTGTGTTGGGTGTGTGTTGATGGATAGTGTGTACTCACTAAGGCTTGCTTAAGCTACAGGTCCCCAACACAGATTTGTAATTAAATGGTCCAAATACTGATCCGAGAGCAGCGGAAAGAAATGGAAACTGAGTGAAGACTGATTTTCCGTACAATACATCTTAAGACATAAAGATGACTTTTAGGCCTTTTTTTTTGCTGATGTCATTGTGACATACGTGCGGTTGTATAAACAACGTGATGACAAGAAAAATGTTTGTTTAAGGAAATCGTAGGTAAATCTCACATTTTTGAATTCTGGGTTGTTCCATTTGAATGTATCCTTTAGGGCCATCGAAAGTGAGACTTGTTGACAGGATGTGTTTATCAACGTCAAGTCAATCCAGCATTCAGATATTCCGTAATATGTTTTCTTACTCAAGATTTGTATTCAATCTGTGCAGCAGTTTTTTTGGAGAGCCACAGTAGGAGCCATGTTATGGCACATTTAAAGACCTAGCACACTTAGCGTTCTGTTTAGCTTTCACCGTTTCCACAGTAGAACACAGTAGAGTCTAAATCTTAGGGTTACATAACATGGTTTTCACTATTTAAACTTTTTACAATAACCTTAAACCAATAAATGCTAACTTCTGAAATGAAATGTTGACATACGGTCAACATGTCCTTATGCACCAGTTGGACCGTGGGACCCAACAGTTAGTGTTCTAACGAGTGACGTTCGAATCTTAAACACAACAAATCATTCAGTTGACCTTCAAAGGCCCAACCCCATGGGTATTCTTCTGGGCGGTGTATGAACATTATACCCAGATTGTTCTACGCGAGTGCTTCACAATAAGCACTTTATAAAGAAATGTTTTTAAAGGTGATGACATTTGTATTAAAGCTGAATGACATTCCCTGGAACAATGGTTTTTACATAATGACAGTCAGCATGCTATGAAAGTGAATGCTTGAGACCCACCTTCTAAATCTTGTGCAATACTGCACATGCAATGATGTTCCCATTTCAACACACAATAGATGTTGAACACGTAAGATGGATTTTTGAGCATTTTGATGATAGCTCTATAATTACATCTGCGTCTTGAAATTCAGAATTCAAAATCAACGCATCAAATGGAAACCACAGTTAACTTCAACATTTATCCTTATTTTTGAATGGTTGATCTTTGTATTAAGTGATTTCTTACAGATGTAATATTTCCTTAAATGATCAAGTAACTTCCTGTTAATAGGACACAAATTGTGGTAAAAGTACAAACTAAAGTCAGTAGACATAAAACCTCAGAGCAAGTATGGCCACACCAGACTGATGACTGGAATGAAATGCAAAGAATTTCACAATCATCATTCACCATCCAAAACTTGTTTTTACAAACTCTTACGGAATAATTTGGCTTAGTTTAAATAAATAAAAAAGGTCACCATACAATCAAACACACACAAAAACACCTCACAATATATTTATCTAACCTTCTCTAGTAAACTACAATCCATACGTTTCTGTTTCTCATTTGACCAAAAGTGACAAAAGGGCTTTGCAATGGTGGATGTTCCAAAACACAGTAACCAAATTTTAACCAAACGTCTGCGTGTGATATACATGTGTGTGTGTGGACCAGAGGCAGTGGTGCTCTGGGGGTGTGGGAGGGTTCAGTATAACTATGGTCCAGTCTCTAGGTTCCCACTACCATCCCAGTCATTAAGATTTTCCTTTCTTGTGTCCGGCCGGGTCCTGTCCTGCTGTAATTGCGTGAAGTTTATCCTTGGAGCCCCAAGGCTGCACTCCTAATTATCCCCACATGAAAACAGGAATGCCCTGCACTGTCATTAAAAATAGAGTTAATACTGAGGCCTGCTCGGAGCCCCAAAACAGGTGTGTTGTGTTCATTAGTGGGCACAACGTCCTTCCACTCCTCCCCCCACCCTCCTCCCGGTCTTCCTACCCCCACACCCCTCCCCCACCCTCCTCCCGGTCTTCCTACCCCCACACCCCTCCCCCACCCTCGTCCCCAGAGGACAGAGTGACTGTGTCCTGCTGCCCTGCAGGACGTCCCCAGAGGACAGAGTGACTGTCCTGCTGCCCTGCAGGACGTCCCCAGAGGACAGAGTGACTGTCCTGCTGCCCTGCAGGACGTCCCCAGAGGACAGAGTGACTGTCCTGCTGCCCTGCAGGACGTCCCCAGAGGACAGAGTGACTGTCCTGCTGCCCTGCAGGACATCCCCAGAGGACAGAGTGACTGTCCTGCTGCCCTGCAGGACGTCCCCAGAGGACAGAGTGACTGTCCTGCTGCCCTGCAGGACGTCCCCAGAGGACAGAGTGACTGTCCTGCTGCCCTGCAGGACGTCCCCAGAGGACAGAGTGACTGCAGACTCAGCAGGATCTCCCTCTGAACGTGTTGGTCATCACATCAAAGCCACGCACGGCCGTTCAGGACGCGGTTTGCGTGGAAACTGCTAGTTTTTCCGCTGACACACAGAGGTCAGGCTAAACTCACAGCAGCTTCGCCTCTCATCAGAGGATTCCACCCTCTCTCAGGGATCGGACCCGCACAGAAATCCACCCCAACAGATCCTTCTCGCAAGGGAATTATTAGGATGGATGTACCTTCTTGAGCGCCTCACCGCTATGCCCACGAGGTGGGGGGCAGTGTTAATGTTTCATATCAGGACCACAGAAGATGAGGCGGGAGAACAATGTCACTAATTTCAAAGTACCCTTCAAGCAGAGGTGGAAAAAGTAGACACATTCTTCACTCAAGTAGAAGTACAGATACTCATGTTTAAAAAGACTCTGGTTTAAGTTGAAGTACTCACAATTTTTTTTAACTTAAAGTTAAAGTAAAGAAGTGTTACTTTTTTGGGGGAACTTTTTTTTTCTTTCAACCTTTCCAAACTTTTTTCCGCTAAAGTAACAAGCCTGGCTTGAAAATGTAAGAAGTAGGAAGTACAGATATTGTGTGTTTTTTTGTTTTGTTTACTACAAACGTTTATACAAAATATTGTGTTTCTGTTTAATGTACAACAAAAAATGTGTCAAATCCTATCAACCTATCAAGGCTCATTAGACTACAGCTTCAAGTTCCACCCTACAACATGAAACACAAAAGTATTTCATAATTTCTGCACCACTACAAAGTACCAAAAAACGTACCACCTTCACGTCGTAACAAGGTGGAGGGACACGGTTTGCACCCACATGAACTGGATCCCAAAACAGATGGGTCCTCACAATGTCCCACCAACCTCCTGGTTTCAAACCATTTGAGCAACTATTTAGGCAATAATAGACTTGACTCAACACCTCCGCCCACCCCCACCACTACCTACTTCCTAGAATCGAATACTTCATCTCAGAATGGGGCTCTGACTTTGACAAGCGTTTTATCATTTCATCCGTTCAACACTCATTCAAGAATTCTTCTCCACTTGATGTTGGAGCAGGCTGGCCTCCGCCCCACACAGGATCTAATTAATGTCCTTTTCAAATGTCTGTGTTTAAAGTCAAACGAGAAGCATGTGACAGCTGGCTAACTCTGGGGCAAGGGTCATTTAAATGGTTAAGCCACAAAGTTGACCAAATGCCATTTCATTTATGGTAATTAAATAAATGCCAAAAGAGGGGAACTGATGCTAAGAACTTTAAGCAATATCATAAATTAAATCTCATTCTCTAATACTCATTTATTTCCTCACTGTATGGGGGAGGTGGGGGAGGGGATGTTGTAAAGGAGCAGTTGAAGGTTGCGTAACCAAAACAAGATCAATGTTAACATCCACTCACTCCTGAAAGCCCAACCTCCCCCATGCCAAGTTTAACTTGAGTAACAAGTTTACTGGTAAACCATCATGATGTGTAACAACATAGCAGTTTCTATGTACCTACAATGCTGTCTATATAGGCCTGTTACTATAAATAGTAGTTTCATGGTAGTTAATGCAACCTTAATGTAAAGTGTAAGTACACTGTTTTTGCTACAGGTATTTCTATGTAGCTACATGCTAGTTCATGTAACCTTTATGTACATTCCCAGTGCCCTGTGTGATGCTGAGGCGGTTGTAAACGGTAGACTGGTTAGAGGGAACACTACAGCTGAGTGATCCACGCACTTAAAACTGAGGATCACCATCGTTGTCTGACCTGCCTGTAGTCTGAAAAGAGTTTACTGTGTTTAAATGGTATTCAGAAGAAGATCTAGTGTCTTTAATTACATTTAGTCATTTAGCAGACGCTCTTATCCAGAGCGACTTACAGTAAGTACAGGGACATTCCCCCCGAGGCAAGTAGGGTGAAGTGCCTTGCCCAAGGACACAACATCATTTGGCACAGCCGGGAATTGAACTGGCAACCTTCTGATTACCAGCCCGCTTCCCTAACCGCTCAGCCACCTGACTTAATGCTGAGATACAGTAGATCTGGGCTGTGTGGGCAGAAGTGTTTGCTTACCTGGCAGGAGAAACGACCCAGCAGAGGGAGGCAGGGCAGGAGGGAGGCAGGGCAGGAGGGAGGCAGGGCAGGAGGGAGGCAGGGTAGGAGGGAGGCAGGGTAGGAGGGAGGCAGGGCAGGAGGGAGGCAGGGCAGGAGTGAGGCAGGGCAGGAGGGAGGCAGGGCAGGAGGGAGGCAGGGCAGGAGGGAAGCAGGGCAGGAGAAACGACCCAGCAGGAGGGAGTCAGGGCAGGAGGGAGTCAGGGCAGGAGGGAGGCAGGGCAGGAGGGAGGCAGGGCAGGAGGGAGGCAGGGCAGGAGGGAGAAAGGAGAAAAAAACGTCAGAACATGAAATAAGAATAACACAACAACACAAACAAATGTTTGTTTAATCTTGACTATTTTACAGGACGCTCTATTGGTTATGTGCTATGAGGAAGGCACTGTACATAATTTGACCCTCAATGTACTTGAGTAGGAATTCATTAATTTAAAGTACAATAAAAACAACAACATGGACACTATTTATGGGCTATAATAGGGTACGATGTGTTTAGGGGAATTGGCTATTAGGACAAAAGTGCAGGGGTTGGCATTTTATCTTAACTATTCTTGTGTCAGCTGTCACTTCTCCTTGGTGTCCCTTTACAGCAAGTGAGATGACACAGTCTACCACCCTGCCACAGCCCTCAGCAAACTGGCAACATCTTTTATAGTTGTTTATCAAGAACAACAGTTGGAAAATAAAGAAGTGGGTTTGGTGAGTGCAAGGCTGGCAGATTAAAGAAGCCACACTGGAACCATCCATTAAACCTTTAAACATTTTCTGTGAGTGTGACTGACAACAGCAGTTTAAGACTTCATGAATGTTCACATGGCACCATTGAACTCACACCAAACTCTGAGAATATAATGTCCACTAAAGCCCCACATGGCTACATCAACTTGTCTTTGCTGTTGTCTTGCTGCTGCTATGTCAAACTCCATTATTTAGTGCATTGGATCAACAAATCAGACAAGCGGTCTTTGTGTAGCAGACAGGTTGGGTAAGATTTTCAAAGGTTACGATAAAGCCCTCTAATTTCAACTCAAGCATATAGTGGCAACCAAGCTGCTCAACCTTTTGTGTAATTTCCTGAGGTTAAGTGTGCAATGCATGAGCCAACTACTGACACCATTATACACCCTTACAAGGACAATGACTGGGCCAGGGTTTTACATTAAAACTGCAGGGTAAGATTACCTTATCATTTACAAAACAGGAAATCATTTACAAGAAACCATCTGTAATGTTAACAAACCATCCAGGTCCTATGGAAACCGTACATGAAGCACTGATGAAAAGACTTGGCAGTAAAGATAATGTAAGACAGCTTGCTGAATATCGAGATCTTCGGAAGAAACCACCAGGTGAACAAATACCAGTCTTTAATTGATGTAAATCCCTATTATGAAAACTGCATTCAGTCTCAAAATAACCCCATTAAGAGCTTGCTTGTCCTCTCCAAAAGGTCAGGTGATTCTCATTATAAAAGTGAATTTTTCACTGAAAACTCACTAATCCTGCTCCAATGTTGCTCCTCTGAATAGTTTCACAAAAGGTCACAAATGTTGAACTCATGTGTGTGCTGTGTCGCAGTCACCTGGGGATGAGCACAGTTCCAGTACGCCACAGGGGTCGGGCAAGCCCTCCGCCTCCACCCTCTACAACACATTCCTTAATGCTTGGGAGACTGTGTTTGGCTATCAAAGCAAGTCAGAGATCACATTATGTGACTTTTCTGGAATGTTAAATGTACATGAAAAATCTCATGAAAAAGTGAAATCTCACTGATACGTCAGTGAGATGCCTACTGCTTCTTCACAATCCAATAAAATAGCTGTTACCTCTTTGCTTACTGATGTTTAGCCTGGTGTATGAGAAAGGCATGGTACTACTTCATTTATTTATTGAAATAGTCATTTTCAACATGACATTATACTTAGTATATCGTTCCCTTTTTAAATAATGAAGAATTAGAAGACTAATAGTTACACTGATCCGCTGTGTGCTCACAAGTTCTCCAACTCCCCGGGACCATCACAGGCTATCAGCCGTCTCCAGTGTGCTTAAGGATCACCAATCATCGAGAACCCTTCAACAGAGGCCTCTATACCTCTTGATTGTTGATGATTAAAATGTAACTCAGAAGTGAGAGACCCTGGTAGTTACTCATTGTAGCACAACCTCATTGACTCTGTCTGATAGAGCAACATCAAAGGTCTGCTAATGCTGTACATATTTGTTCATGAGGGTCCCCTTCTAACCCACGGACACCAAACGGAACAAAAAAAAACAACCTCAACTGCAGACGAGAGTCTGTCCCAGCCTGGGTTCCTTTATTCAGCCCAAATCCTCCTCTTGTATTCTGTCAATTGGCTGGAATGTTAAATATACAGGGGGCTGTCATTGGGCGCCTATAACTCACAAAGGGCCTAACCTTTTTTCTTTTTTTTTCTTCCTTTTAATGACCCAAAGTTTTCCATGATATAGAAGTGCTCAAGTGCCGGCATAGTTTAGTACGAGCACGGTTCACATGTAACCAGTCCCTCTCTCCGGCTCACAGCTATAACTGGTGTAATGGTTAACCGTTCCATCCGAGAGGGTGGTTTAATGTAAAGTGATAAAGGCATTCATTTCTGTGCTTTAATAGACGTCTGTGGACTACTGCACCCAGAATGCACCCTTGACTGACTTCATACTGATATCTGTCTGCACATACTGTCACAGCCGACTCAATGTCACCCTGACTCAGATTCAAACATTAACTTGAGTTTTAATGACAGAGACACTGAGGGGATTGAGACAGTGCCAAGCCAGTGGTCTGGATTGGTTAAAGCGTAGCCATGGCAAGGGTTTGGTTAGATAGGTCAAAAGGTCAGCCATCTGGACCGTAGTAAACAGGGCCTCAATTTAATCACCTCGCATAGCAACCAAGTGTCCCTGAATGTAAGGCACCGTTTGTTTATTAGTTGGTTAACGCAAACTGTTTGGAATGGAGTCTGATCTGTGGCAATGATTGCTCCTCTCTCCCATTTCCTCTTGCTTTGTGTAAAATTCTGTTCAGGTTAAGACCAAACTGATCACTGAAGAAATCTTTCAACCACATGATGGCAGATGGAGTTAAGCTCATGCAAGGGGGAGTGGGTGGGGTGTGAACGTGTTTGTTGATGCAACACAGTCATTTCGCCTCCCAGACCAGTGACCGTTTGGTTAAAATGTGTTTTTTAATGTCTGCCGTATACTAGTGTCGCTTGTATAAGTTAATTGAGTAGGTGTGTAGTATGTGCTCACCTATACAGAACACTAAGAAACATCCCCTCCCCTCTTAAAATAGCAGTAATAGAACATGATGTTCTTTCACCTGTTCTATATTATGTATGTGATAAGACAGCAATCCTTTCTTGGCACAGAATCAAACTACCAGGGAAGCAATGTTTGTCATGGCCTGTTACATAACACAACATGTTACATAACATTGTGAAATTCAATTTAATCACAAGGAAAGGAAAGAGAGGGAGAGAAAAAAAATTATATGAAGAGAGAGAGACAGAGAGGTAGAGAAGGATAGACGGAGAGAGGTACAGACAGAGAGAGGGAGAGACAGAGAGAGGGAGAGACAGAGAGAGGTAGAGACAGAGAGAGGTAGAGAAGGATAGACGGAGAGAGGTAGAGACAGAGAGAGGGAGAGACAGAGGGAGAGACAGAGAGAGGGAGAGACAGAGGGAGAGACAGAGAGAGGGAGAGAAAGAGTTAGGGTGAAAAACCTCTCAGACTTGGCAAGACTTTGGTGTGTGTGTCAGAGTGTGTGAGTGTGAGCGTGTGTGTGTCAGAGTGTGTACACAGCGGTAGAAGTGCTTGGTCCAGTTGGCCAGTTTCCCAGGCCTCCACACTGGGGGAACATCACTGAGTCAACACATGGCCAAGACACAGCCAGACCTTAACATGACACTTCAGTTCCCCATGATAAACACTCAGGCATGTACATACTACAGCAGCTCCTACAGCAGCTCCTATACATCTGGTGAACACGGTCTGCTACACCAGTTTCCCCAACAAGACAATTCCAAAAAAGTGAGCAAAAATAACTTTACAATTCAACACACCGAAACACATTTGGGAAAGTATAGTGCAATAAATATACATGTATTATCGTAAAAGATGTGTTTGGTTGCATTGTGATTACAAGTAAGTTGTGACAGTCATTGCGCATCATTGTGTATCTGATCTACAAATTATTTGAGTGAGGAAATGAAATTGCCATGATATTCTGAGGGCAGATTTAAAGCACAACCACCAGATTCAGATTCTAAATTCTGCTCTTTCTTCTGGTATGCAAGTGTTTTGCTAATGTACTGTACACAAATGGTATATTTTGGCAATATATCTTCTATATACCGTAGACAATGGCCACAACATAATGAAAACACTCCACAGTCTGATCAAACACCGCACATTACCGACACTTCAAGTCTACAAACAATATATTACCAGCTGTTGAGGGGATCTATACAGGCACTCGTGTTTGCCTCTTAAACACTCTTGAGCAAGAAATATTTCCCAAACACATGGTACGGTTACATAATAATTATAACACCCAATTAAAATAGTATATAATGAGACAGGGTTAGAGCAACACTAACTAGAGGCAGCTTGTGCAGGGTCCAGGGTTGGTGGACGAACGTTCAGCACATTGCGCACATTGCTCTGAAACTGTTTACCACTTCTGTTTATACAGGAATACCCAGAACAAACAAATCCCTTATTAGAGCCCAGATGATATCTTCTGCAGGCACTGGAACCCAGTCTAAAGGCCATAATGCCAGTCCCCATTACTCTGCTCCCTGTCTGGGACTGGACCGTATTCACTTCCAGTGGGTGTGGAGTGCTGGGAATGCTACTGTGGACATCTGCAGAAGGTAGACTACCCCCCTTCCCCCTTCCACAACCCCCCAGCCCCCCCCTTTCCGTCTTCACACCCTTTTTTCCAGATTGTTTCAGTTTGGGAAGTTAGTTCTTGTATCTTGTCTATGTTCTATCTTACTTTGTAGCAACAACCCAAAAAATATAACAACCACCAATCCAAATCACTTACATTCTAAATAAATCCCACACGTGAAGCCTATTAATTAACGAGGGCAAAGCAATATCACCAAACTGTTTCCTCAACTAATCTTTCTGCTAATCATACAATGGTATCACTGACTATGTCCTAGTCCAGTAATATATCTTTGGACACAGATTATGTCGATTAGCGTTTATAGAATGTTTAACATGATCCAGGACTTGCTCCAAAGGTTGACTGAAACAAGTGGACTTTCATACCGGCCTCATTTTGTCCAGTAAGACAAATAACAAATGTTTGTATTTTATGAACGTCATTAAATCTTTTAAAGCAAGATACAGGAGCACAAATTAAAAACTACTGGACACAGGCCAAGACTGATTCTCTCAACAGTAAATGTCTTATCTTAATTCAGTTGATACAAACATATCTTCAAATTCTTTTTTTTTTTTTTTACTAAAAAGGTTGAAATAATCTTTTGCCACCAGACATGACTGTAGGCATTGCATTTTGAGTGGTCGGAGTGGTCTTAAAGCTTGAGCAGAAACATTGAAATGTTATCCAGCCTGTCATTCGCTTCAATCACTTCCACATGCGTAGACTTTTCTAGACTTAATTGACAAGAATCATCTTTCACCCTTTGTGATGGAATCTCCTCAGATATTTCTTTCTGGGAACATTCAGAAGCAGGGGAACATTCTAAGTCTCAGATAAGGACTTCAGTCTGAAGGGTGGAAGGAGAAAGAGGTTCTCAGAGAAGAATGCTTTACCAGTCATGTCCAGCATGACCTTCATTGGCCAAATAGAGTTCCTCAAACCCACAGGACAGCACAGCCATAAAATATGGGTGCTGTGTTCTGAATTCTGGTGCTCTCTCAGACCAGGGCCTCCACCACAACCCCCACCGTCAACATCACCACCAGTAACCACACCTACCAATTGAGACAAGCAAACACGCCCTTCAGAGCGCGCTCCTATCCCCCGTCTGGGGTATGAGGTGCACTGACTTGCCCCACATGCCTGGCTGCCCCTCAATGGTGACTTGAGACAAGGATAACAGAGAAGTCAACAGGCAGGCTTCCAATCATCCGGGCTTTTAATACAGATGCTGGCCTCCATTTTGATAGTTATCTACCCTGTGTAAGTGTCCATTTTGGGTTCCTAACAGGGGTTTTGTAAAATGGACGGTGGATTTTATCACTCTCATAATGGTTCAAGTAGAATTGTAGTGCTGGTTAATGGATTAGTGGAAATGTGGAAGTCACAGGCTAATAGGACAGAAAAAACTCAAAACACAGACAACACAGATATTAAGTTAAAGCATGATTAAAATAAAGATACAAATTGATATTGTTTAGGTAGAAAATACTTTTAGTATGTAAAACCATACTTTTGAAAAGGTAATTGCAAGCAGTAGGACCCACATGAACATGTTCCAGTTCCCTTTAACAACCCTGTTAAAGTTTGTCAACAGAACTCCACAAATGTGGAACTCTTTCCCTCATCCTTTCTGCAACGGCTCCCAAAGTTGACAAAACGTGTCTGAACACGTCTCCCCTACGTCACATTAAAGCACATTAAGGCACTTGGATGGAAGCAGCCCCTTCACAACTGAAGCAAACATCCACCTCCCCTCCCAAGATGGAGGCCAGATAATGAGGGTCTTTGATGCTCTACAAATGAGGCCAGACCTGAGAGGAACGACTTATTTATAAAATGTTGACGGGGTGTCTTAAGAGCCCAGGGGGAAGGGCAGGCAGTAAACACATGGTTTAAAACAGTCTTGTTTTCAGAACAGTCTTGTCTATGACAAATTATATCAAGGACACGACATCCAGCGTGTTTGGTTACAGAAGTCCGCACACGGACGATTTGAAATGTTTGTGTGTGAGGTTTTGTGTGGACTCTGCTAGCTCTGTCAAACACAGGAGAGTGACTGCTGGGGACGAAATTGACACTTCTATCAAATTCTCTGGGATTGTATAAATATTTAAACTCTCTGAAAATGTCCTTGAGAGAGTTCCTCTCTGTTTGTTATTTTTTGGGCAGTAACCGTCGATCGCAATACTGTGCATTAAACAGAGCTCACTCGAAAAAAAATCTCTATCTTCGAAAGAGTGATCCTCTGCTAAATAAATTAGTGGAGAGGTTTAAAGCTGTATTCCGGTCGTGGAGAATGCCTGCATTTACAGCTTAGGGAATTGTCCCTCCAGCAGGGTAGGGGGTGGAGAGGCCCAGCAGACCAAAGGAAATCCCTTTGTTTGAAAATGTAAATGCAATTAGTGGCTTAAATAAATTCTATGACTGTGGAGGCCAAGAGCAATCGGCAAATTGCCTGTGTAGGATGAGTGATGTTTCATTTATCACTACACACTGGGGTACAATATACATGCACATGGGTACACAGTGTTTGGGTGGGCAAGGTAGGTGAGGAAAAGCAAGAAACATGAAAAATCGTGAAAAAAGACATGTACACCAACAGGTATAAAATGTTTTGGCATCACACAAGTACAACCTTACAGTTTCTCCATAAGAAAGCTTATGGTTCTGTGATCAACTTACAGACAATGTCCTTGTATAGAATAACCTACATTCAGTTCTGTTCCAATTTGGTAAAAGAGAATTCCCTCCTTTCCCTCCCTCCAGAAAGCTTTACGCTATGAAAAGGAAGTCGAAAGTAAGAATTTGAACCTTCACAGTCCCATAAACCTGTCTCATTGTGTCTGTGGTCCCTAGTCCTGTTAAGGCCTCTTAATAAACCATGTGTGAAGGTCCAGTAAATGTTTACTTCATAATAAATAAATAAAAGTGCTTAGGTCACTCTTCCTCCTCACCAACACTTTTGGGAATAAAAACATAGTGGCCACATTTACTTGCACTTATTAATTTAACAACTGCCAATAAGGAGCTGAACGCTTTAGACTTGTCAGATTTCAAACGCTTACGAATTCTGTAGTGTTTCAATGTCTTTCGATTTCGATTATCTGCAAAGAATTGTGGGATTATGAGTTTTTCTGCTAAAACCCATCCCCAACCCGCCCTTCTGATGTACTCTGTTACCACGACAGCGTTCCCTGACCCTTGACACACCACCTCCCCAATCATGATATTACTGGGAGGTGTAAAGGCAGAAAGTCAATGGGAGATTTGTTCAATTTAACCCCTCTGACCCTTCCTGGGTTACCCTCCAATCTGGCAGCTGGACCCTCCTCTCGCCCCAACTGGTCCAGCCAAGCAGAGGCAGGAAGTTAGAGACAGGAAGTTAGAGGCAGGAAGTTAGAGGCAGGAAACCAGTGCCTGGAAGTCAGAGGCAGAAAGTCAGAGGCAGGAAGTCAAGGAGCGCTCCCTACCCAGTGAGCCACCAGGGCATGGAGCGCTCCCTACCCAGTGAGCCACCAGGGCGGCGCCAACATCCTTCACCTCAACAGAGATGAGAGGAGAGGCAGACGGACTGAAAGAACAGTTTAAGTTTAAAGAGAACTTCCAGTAACCAGGAAGAATAGAGGAAAATACATGTGGAATTCCCTCCAAAACTGCCCCCAGGTGGAGCGTAACACAGGGATGTCCTCCTCCGGAGGGGATGCAGCGTGTGTGTACATGTTCCTCCAGAACCAGACGTCACCTCCTCCTCTCTCTGCCCCAGTGAGAACAACAGGCCCTGTGCCAACGGGAGCACATTATCAGCTGTGCGCTTGGCTCGCACACATGGGTGAAAACATGCTCTTCTCTCTCACACACACACACCTACACACACACTCTCACTGAGAAACGTGCACATAGTGATCTACGCACATGCATGCCCCCACACATACACACACACATACACTGCACGCACACAAACACACACACTGTACGCACACATACTCTCAAACACAGGGAACACTGTTCCTCTCGATGAAAAGTGAGTAATCTGTCTTGTCTGGCCTAGGTAGTGGATCTTTGTTAAAGCCAGCTGGACCCCGGCCAAGACAAGCTCTGGCAGGTCGGTCAGCAGGCTACAAGTGAGAGAGCGCTACGCGGAGGGTCAAAGAGAGTGTGGCGTGACTCAGCCCGTGGCAGACACACACACAGGGTTAGGAATGTAAGTTTAGGGGATGTGGGAGGGTAGGGGGGGTCCATCTTGCGATCACAGCTTCCCCAGACTTCTAATCTTTTACCCCGGTGACACTGTGGATCGACCTCATACCCCTGGACACCCTCTGAGGTGAAACATTGTGAGAAAAAAAAGCACATATTGGATAGGATTTTACCTCGCAGACTGAGTCTAGAACCACTGTGGATTACTGGTTATATACATGTACATAGCACACAGACAGATGTCGGCAGGACAGTGGGGGAAATGGGATCCAAAAAGCTAAGATTTGACTCCTGCTCTGATAGTTTTGTTTGCAGAAGTTCAACACACAATTTTTTTTTATCTAAATGGAGTTCTAACTGCATTGACACAGTACATGCTATAAGCTTACAAAAATCATCGTTACTTTCAAGTATTCTTCTTTGTATTTCACAACTTGTCAAATGTCATTCACTTATCAATATATTTAGCCTGAGCAATGGACAAATCTTAAACTTTTTCGGAAGCCTTTTGTAGTTGTAAAACCATTTTAGAGTTCATTCTGAGCGGGCTGTTTCAGAGGTGAAAGCATGTGGCAGCAGTGTGTGTAAACCAGCTCCACAGAGACGAGACATTAGCATACTCAACATAGCTCTGGCCGTAACTGGGCTGGGGTGGGGGTGAATGTTTGACAATGTGTAGCTACTCGTCATGGAAAATCCCCACAACAACGTATAATACATGTTCTTTTAGAATCCACCTAATTGTTTGACATGGACTGGTTTTGTTTGGTTCACTTCGACACGAGGAACAAAGGCTGCTTAAACACACATGAGACACTGAATAAAAATGGCTTCACATTGTAAATGTGCTCTTAGTGTTCGGTCATGCGTTGACATCATTGTATATCCTGTTCTTCATTGTGTATTTAAACGGCTTGTCCATAAGATTCCACAAAATTAGTGTATTTGGCTGGAAAACATCTTAAGCAAATATATAATGCAAATTACAAGGAGACAACTCAAGGTAGAGCTTACAACCTGCAACAGATGCTTCCTAAAGTACAGGACCCCACCCCCTCAGAGACATCGCATACTTCCTAAGTCACGGCCCACAGTGGACTCCAATCTACCGTTCTAAACTCTCACTGCCCAGCCCACCACAAGACCTGGCCAGACCCACCCAGCAACAAGCACAAGAGGACAAGACCCACAGAAAACAGTGTCTCAGCCCACAAACAAACCAGAAGAGTGAAAGGGAGGGAGCTCTCTCCACCCCCGACAGGAGGATGTGGACTGAGTCAGCGCAGGAGACAGGAGAGAGGCCTCATTAACCTGCCCAGCTGTGCCTGGAGCTTCACAGAGTCAACAAGCCGACCCTCAGCGCACCCGCCTTTCATGGGTCCTGACAGGCAGACTCCAAATGGCTGCCATTCCCATGATACCTTTGTTTTTATAGAGTAGCCAACAAATATCAGCACACACACACCAGTGTTGTGCTGCAGTTGTCTCCATGGAGGTTAGAGAGTAAGCCAGTTTGTGTTTATGCTGCTGGTTTGGGTTTTTATGAATTGTGTGTAGTCAATTTAATGGTGAAGCAGTTACATATAGGGTATATATAAATATATAAGGTGGGTGACAGTACAGTGACTGAAAGTGTGTTTTGACATTTAGTTATGTGTGCTGTAAACTGCACATTGACAACAACAAAAATCTCTGGTAAGAATGAAAACATTTGCTTATGTGTTGTCATGGTTTTCTAATACAAGTTATAATCCTGTATCAAACACTTTTACGTTGCTAGGAGAGATACAATGAACATTAAAACTCGAGTTTTAATTTTATCAAGTATACTTTGAACAACGTGTCTTAACAGTAACACCATGAAATAACCAGAACCAAAACTGTTCGAGCATATGTCTTATTTCAGTCCCTCCATCTACCAATACAGCACCAGCACTTCTACAGCTTGGTTATTCTGCCGACATAGATTTGAATTAGATTACCATAACCTAATTTATCTAATAGATGGATGTAAATCAGGCCATAAATCAAGTGACATATGGAACAGGGCCTAAATGGCAGGAAATCACTGACCTGGGCCTTTTGTTTGGAGACACATTCTCTATATCACAGACGCAACAATTAAAACCAAAACTAAATCACATTAATGTAGGGGGGAGTGTGAACACATCATACATGAAAACACAAACAAACCACGAACCCCAGACTTGTATGAGACAAATTGTTGAGTTTTCTTTTTTTGTTTGTGCTATTCTAAAGGGCACCAATGTATGGTATGTAACTGGTGGAGGACAAGAGAGGGGGAGGCTGAGTAACTGGTCAGAAGGGGGGGGGGGGGGGGGGGGGGGGTACATGTATGACTCACTGCCACATCATCACAGAGGTTTTTCCAGACAGGCTCCCAGTAGACAAGGCAAGCCACCATCGTGTAGCAGATGGACAAGAAATAACCACAAATTATGGCTCTACTTCCAAAATAATATGGAACCCATACATACAACATATCTGTCCGTTTAGTTATCAGTTCTTATCAAAAGTAGAACCAAACATCTCAACTCTTATGTTATGACATTTGTTTCTCTATTTTATCTGTTGGTGACTCACGAGGAGGAATAATCTTAAATGCTTACCACAAGTAACAGAATATGCTCAAACCAAACATGCAAACCCACAGCTTTTTCACACTGTCCATTTCAGTGTGATATTGTGCATGCTAGAAGATCTCAACAGTGGTTTTGAGTAACTGTTACTCAAGTAGCTACAGTACTTTTAGCTTGCACTAAATAAGAACCACAACTCAAGTTTAAACTCTCTTTGTACATTAGCATACACCCCCTGAGTGTTTAAAAAGAGATTAACTGAGTGGGGATTTTGATTTCCAGAAACCACAGATTGTTGGGTGTACCATACTTTTGAAGAGAAGTCTCCTCTGAGTGTCTTTAGAGAGGAGAAAAGCGCTATGGCTGCTCCAGTCACAGCTGCTTCCAGATTTCCTCCCTTTGCAAACATGTCAGACAAGTATCCAACAACAACATTGCATGTATGCACACAAGACTGCTGCGTTCCTGGCTGCACTTCAGCGCTCCTGTATGAAGTCATAGATCAGCTGCATTTTCAACATCTTTAAGCGTGGATCTGTGAGGGCTTGCTTGTTTCAACCTGCTTTCAACCTCTTGTTTGGCTTCGGATGAAACCGTCTGGATGCACTAAGAGAACACCCACTTATCAGTGTTGACCCTAGCCTAGAAAACGTAAAATACCTCATACTTTTATGAAAAAACAGTAGTGTCTGTTTTTTCCCAGGCCCAGGCCCAGGCCCAGGGCCTTTGCTGCATGTCTTCCCTCCTTTTCCTGTCACACTTCACTTAAAAACTGTCCAATAAAGCATGAGAAATGCATCAAGCTTTGCGTTTAGGAAAGTGATTAAAGAAGGTGATTGATACAGTAATGTCCACTACAATACCATGACAAATCAAACTGAAATTCTTAGTGCCTCAAATAAAAGCAAAGATATTTGCTCATCAACGGCTCAAAGCATTGAATTATTGAACAGGAAAACTGGTGTATCACTGTCTCAAGGTGAGGCCAACCACCAGAGCAACAGCAGTGTCAGTGTGGACTAGGATTAGCACAGCACCACAACGCTGTGGGCAAGCTGATAAGCTTCCATCAGCATATGGACAACAGCAAGGTCTCGTATCAAACGACACCACGAGACGCCTCAGCTCTCATCCTTACTTGCCCCTAATTTCCTAACATAGGGGTACTTAATGGAGTCATCCACACAGGGATTGTGGGGGGGGGAATGCAAGACACCATCCCTGCATAGTAATCCAGAGACCTCATATGATCACTAATCTAATCTGCTGTTTTAACACCTTGATCCCCCAGTGATCTCTGACCAAGTACGGAAGCCAGGATGTGTCGGCACCACGCTATTGGGCAGGGGCCGTAAGTAGGTCAAAGGTGGCTGGCTTGTGCTCATGCCAAACAGAAACAAAGTGTCAGCAAACCTATGTTAGATTTCACAGAAGTGGGCGTGGATCAAACAGGATCACATTACATAGGACCACATTCTTAAAGCTGCAGTGTGCCGTTTAAAGAGATTTTGTGTGTATATATATATATATAGGGGGGGAGACCAACAGAAAATGTGTTGTAAAACGTATTGTTAGCATGAGGAATGGCCACCACATTTTTGGAGGCTGCGAGAATAGCTTATAACTCAGAAATCTTTATCCAAAGACCATGTACATTTTAGCTTGTAGAGTAATTCCTTTACAATTAATTAGTTTTGTATTATTATTTGAAATGTTTCAGGATTCTTGAATTGAAAACCTTTCAATATATCAGCAAATGGAGTCAGGTGGCTGAGCGGTGAGGGAATCGGGCTAGTAATCCGAAGGTTGCCAGTTCGATTCCCGGCCATGCCAACTGATGTTGTGTCCTTGGGCAAGGCACTTCACCCTACTTGCCTCAGGGGAATGTCCCTGTACTTACTGTAAGTCGCTCTGGATAAGAGCGTCTGCTAAATGACTAAATGTAAATGTAAATCATAAAAAAAAGATCTCATTAGCTTCCTTGCTTTGAGTTCAGTACTTTGCAGAAGCTGATGCACCTTAGTTTTGAGGTGTTCACCAGCTTTGCTCACCTTAATGTGGGCATATCTCTAATCTTCCCTACAGATTCTCTCAAATTCAAACAGGAAACTGAGGGATGACCTACAGTCTTCAGCAGGCCTTTCACCTGAGGTTCTATGGGGTTCAAGTTTAGGTTTTGGCCGAGCCTCACAAGTACGTTCACAAACGTATTCTCCAGCCCTGCTTGCGTTGTTTTGGCTGTGTGCTCTTGAGTTATTTCTGAAAGGTGAATCTTCGCCCCTGTCGGAGGGGGAGATCAGGGCTTCTTTGAGGATCTCTATATGTGGTTCCATTCATCATCCCTCAAGGCTGACCAGGTGTTCTCTGGACTGAGCTCCTGCAGTTTAGACCAGCCAGTTACATTTCTACAATCTTTTCCCCTTATTTACATTCTTACGTGTTATTCCTAGAGCTCCTCCAGCAAGAGTAGGTTTGTTTTCAAATGTGGGTGGGACAAAGATTTTTAACAACTAAGAATGTGGCTGTTTAATATGATTTTCTTAATAAAAAGTGTGTGTGGGACACACACACTTGATCTGACAGGTATTCAGGAGGGCTTTCTGTCCGGCCACTATAGTTATGATTGATGCAGAGAAGGTTGTCCTTCTGTAAGCTTCTCTCATCTGCAGAGCAGACGTGTAGCTTTGTTTGTGCGGCCATTGAATTATTGTTCGTCTCTCAGACCAAGGCTCCTCTTCCCCAGTTACTTAGTTTGACATAACGGCTCTATGGAGAGAGGATGTGTGTTGGTCTGAACTTCGTTTCACAATGATGGAGACCATTATCCTCCTATTTCATACGCTTTAGAAATGTTTTATAATCTTTCATAGATCTGTGCATCAACAAGTCGTTCTTTGAGGTCAACAAAGATTGTCTCAGACTTCGTTCCTTAAGCTTGGTTTTTGCTATGGCTGTCTTTCTTAGTCATGTCCAGTTACTTTCCACATGTGGATTCTGATACCGAAACATCCCTTTATCATTTTGCTGGTGCGAACGAGGCTCAGTCTCACCTCTCCATCTCCTGTTTGATGCCATGTTGCTGACTCCCTCACAAATTATATAGGCCTCTTCTGGCTTCTTTCCAAAGAGGTCAATATTGATTTTTCATCCCACCATGTGAGTGAGTCTAAATCCCCCTTCCCCCCAGCAGAACATTCTATATTGAGACATTTGTCAGAGCCGTTGATGGGCCACGGATGAAATTGGTAAAGAAAACATATCCATTACCTTGTCAAAGTTGTATTTAACGTCATTACTTCTTATTCAAGGGGATAAGGGGATAATGCCATCCGCTGATGGGATTGGCTTCATCTAAGAGGCACAATAAATGATGATTGTCCATATCTAGTTCAGCCACACTATTATTTTTAAGATGTACAGGGGATAGACGGAGAAAAGTAAATCAAGTGTGGTTGTGTTGCGTTTGGGAGAAAAACATGAAGAAGTAACATTTTGTTCCTGATTCCCTCTCTGATGTGGTTCAAATCAAGATAGTTATTTCCCAAAGGTGCCCCCACGAGCTGCAGATAAATTAAACCTTCTCACAGTAGAAAATCTGCCTTTATTTGTGCAGTGTGTTTTCCAAGCATTCTCACCGTGAAAAAGAAAGAAAGGAAATCCTACAGTTTCCTTTTTACCACCACGGGATCCATATAGCGCATTAGGAGTTAGATCTCATTTGTGTTGATTTCCACTACACTTCAAAGTACATTTACTCATCGCTTCCCCGACACCGACGGAAAAGGGCAGAGCGGTTAGCTTTGAGAGGATTTATATTTATTACAGTTGAAATGAACACGGATATGAGTTTTAATGATCTTAATCAACCAGGGTCCTCCCTGTCTCTCCCCCCTCTCACACTCTTCAAACAGACAGTACTTGTATGTAGGTGTTCATAGCATGTCCAGACAAAGTACCTGGGCCCGCTGAAGGCAGGCAATTTCCGTCTGCAAATAAGGTTTGGAATTCCAGTGGGATCTTGTCATAAACAAAAGGACATACTGATGCATAATCTCATCTGCAGGAAGGCTGGGGTGTTTACAGGGATGGATTGCTATCCAATGGAATAAAAAAAAAAGGAGACAGGAAATGCCTTGACCAACACGGGGGGAAGTTGGTATTGTGTTGCTAAAGCAACACAAAGCCCTGCTGTTTGGTGAGGAAGGCTGGCCGTGCCAAGATGATCTTTTATAATCATTTCTGAAGATCTGAAAAAGGTTTTACTTCTTTTGCTACGTTTCAGATTGATGCATTGGTGACCTCCATGGAATATGATTGATTCTATCTCAAAAGGCGAACAGGGTTGACAAATACAATAAAACTATTAAACTTTTCCAATTATTGGCTACTATGTTTGTGTGTACCAACAGACATATTGTGGTGCTATTTTTTCCTTCAGTCCACATGAACTAAAGTATTATTTGAAATCATTGCTCTATGAAGGTCAGTGACCACCATTGTTGTGACTGTTGGAATATAATGACACAGGAAATGTCTTGGCTTCTCATTACGACATTTCTATCAGAGTTGTGTGACATCCATCTACTGTACTTGTCACAGAAAGTGAGATATTTGAAGCAGATAATCCTGTAGAGTGCACAAGGTGATCTATTCTTTCTATTATTGATGGCAAAGCAGGAATTTAAACCTACCACAGAAGAAGAAATGTCTAACTTGTTTTCTAATCTAGAGAGGAAATGCTATATGCCTATACTATGCCTGATCGCTCTTACTATCAAAAGTATAGGGGCGCCCCGGTGGCTTACTGAATAAGTGTAGACTGAGGCTTTGTCCTAGCAGGGTTTGAATCTGGCCAGGGCACTTTGCTGCATGTCTTCCTCTCTCTCCAGGGCACTTTGCTGCATGTCTTCCTCTCTCTCCAGGGCACTTTGCTGCATGTCTTCCTCTCTCTCCAGGGCACTTTGCTGCATGTCTTCCTCTCTCTCCCTGCCTTTCCTGTCACACTTCACTTAAATACTGTCCAGTATAGCAGACCAAATATGTCAGTGAAAACGTGTGCAGTGAGTGTGTTTTGTGGAGCGAGGCCTCCGTGACGCACTCCTAATCTCCCTCAATGTCCCCATCTTGAGAACAGACAAGATAAATTACCAAGCAATTCCATCACTGCCAGTCAGCATATGAGTCATTTTTTGTCTGCTGATCAGACTTTTTTTTTCAAGAATTGATAAAAGTCGTCAGACCAGTCTGAAGGGGAACAAGGCCCATCTCAACAGTCTTGTTGATCACGCTGACGTGATGACAGGATGGATGTAGCAAAGCATGACGCCTCTGACTGTCTTAGTTTGATCACGTGTGTGTGTGTGTGTGTGCCTGAAGAGGGTCGCAAAATAATCACGTTCAACTATGAGCGAAAACAAATCAGAGCATTGAATTATCAAGACTATTATACCTTATCTATGTTGCATGTTTGTGTGTATGCCTACCATAAAATAAAACTTGCCGTCTAGCCATACAACAAAACAATAACAACACCAGCTACAAAAAAAAAAGAAAACAAGTTAACTTGTGTTTTTTTCATTTGGAATACCTCGTATTTCCCCTCTGACTGTATAAGTCATCCTGACTGCCGTGGGAGGACTGACGGTACACAGGAAGTGCTAAGTCAAGGAGCTCCGCTCTGGAAACCAACACACCACTGTTTTACCTATTCATTACCAGGCTGCTCATCCACAAGCAGATCCTCACATGTAAGGCAGCTAAACCGTTTACCATGTGACTGTTTCAGGCCCTGTTTCACCCTTGACACTTGACGACTAGTTAGAGGGAAAGGGGGTGGAGGGGTTAGAGGGGTGGAGGGAAAGGGGTGGAGGGGTAGGGGTGGAGGGGTTAGAGGGGTGGAGGGAAAGGGGTGGAGGGGTAGGGGTGGAGGGGTTAGAGGGGTGGAGGGAAAGGGGTGGAGGGGTAGGGGTTAGAGGGGTAGGGGGTTGGTCTCGTTCTCTCCAGGTGTGGTTTTTGGTGGAAAGGTGAGGAATGTCCCTTCACAGGGTGATGGGATTCTGAGACTGATAGAAAGTGGGACTCTGATTAGTCTGTCGACCATTAATAGAATCCCTCTAGTGTGGGGCCCGGGGATCCTTTTGATACAATTCAATGTTTAGTGTCGTATTTATCATGGACAGTGATGTCAATGATCATTTCAAATGTGTATGTTTCATTTCACATGAGGAATGAGAAAGGAATGAATTATTGTGAATCCAGAAGGAGGCCTCTATGTTTAACGCAGTATGTAATGTGCTGTAAGGCAGGTGTTACAGCAAAAAGAAACAGCAGTTCTGTTAATAATGACAGTGTATACGTGAACAGCATATAACACATTTATCTACAATACTATGCTTTGCATTTAAAACCCAAGTAAATATGAATACATTAACAGGGCGTAGCCTTAGATCAAATAAGATTCCGACCAATTTTGACTGGGTGAGTGTACAAAAATTATAAATCTTCCACGCAAAAATAAGGATAGCAAAATAATTAAGAAGCATTAGCAAACTCTATTACAATGCCACTATATTTATTTCACTGTGTCAACATTCGGTAAAGAACACAAACAACCTAAATTAACGCTTTTCAATTTGTGCCATCCTCATGGAACCACACACTTACACTGAACTCTTTCATGGATTGCACTTGATGATTAGATTGGACAAGACTGGGATAGCTCTCCTGTCAGGCTCTCTCTAGCCCATCAGCCAGGAGCGGAAGGTCTTTCGCAAGCCCCACTAGTCAACACACGGAACACCCGGGAGTCAGGTGGCTGAGCGGTGAGGGAATCGGGCTAGTAATCCGAAGGTTGCCAGTTCGATTCCCAAGGCACTTCACCCTACTTGCCTCGGGGGGAATGTCCCTGTACTTACTGTAAGTCGCTCTGGATAAGAGCGTCTGCTAAATGACTAAATGTAAAATGTAAGCACACAAGCCTCTCCATGGAAACATGACCCGCCAGTTAGCTATGAGTAGTCCCCTCGGCCACACTGTCTAAAGGGGGCGGGGCGTCAGGCAGCAGGAGACGATTGGGTGGGAGGGGAGGGGTTAAAGGTCAAGCTAGATAAGGGGCGGGATTACTGACCTCCTGGATCAGAGATGAAGAGCCACCAGCGATGCCGGCACTTGAGACTCCCAGCTTCCTGTCTGTCGCGCTGCCTCTTCCTGACTGAACACATGTCAGAGGACACAGGTGACAATCTCTTCTGGGGCAACACAGGAAACCCTCAACATGGCAGCTGACAGTTAAAGCAAATATTATAGACATTTGTTTCAGATACGACAGCCGACTTAACTGGACAAAAGAAAAGTTACAAGTGATTATTCTGTGGGGGGAAGGTGTCACAGTGTGCGATGTGGAAACAGTGATGCACAGGGTGGGGGGGAGATGAGAATAACAAACACAACATCATCCATCAGCATGACAGTACTGTCACAGGTGGGACTAGAAAGTCAAACAATAAATATGCATCACACACCACAGTGCCCATCTATAGGGAGCTGAACATGCAAAGTCAAAGTAAAGAGAACATGGGCTATTTCATGCAAATGACATACAAAAGGTGATCATGCTAGTTGGCTTCACATACAGAAAGATTATAACAGGCAAGGGGTGTGAGTGCTCTGCATCCGATGAGCTACAAGGAATTTGCATTAGATCGCCAAAAGATTTGCTCTGTCTGTCGCTGTCTCTGTCCCCACCTCTCTAGTCCTGTCCAAAGTATCTCTCAACTTCCTGAATATTTTCTGACCTCCATCCTCACATTTCCTCTCTCTCTCTATCTCTCTCTATCTCTCTCTCCCTCCAGCTTGTCGCCCTGTCCCTCTCTGCTCCGGTCTCTCCGCCACACTTCCCAGATCAGATACAGCCGGCTCAGAATACCCTCAATCTCACATCGAGTGGGTTAAGAGAGGGGGAGGGGGGAGGGGATAATGGTGTAGGACTGGTACAATAGACACACACGAGTACATGAGGTACATACACATACAGAAGAATGTCTGTAGTTCATGTTCTTCTGATCACGCTTGATTTTGAATGTCTGTAAGCTGCTATTGAGACACAGTGAGATCACTGAAGACTGTCCACACACACCCATCACATTCATTAATCCTCAACACAACCTCCAACACGCATTCTAGGTGTGTTTTTGAGTGTGTCAGCCCTTCACCAGTTCTACATGTCACCATAGCCCTCCCTACCCCTCTCAGGTCAAGTTTCAAGACCGCTCAAGTTTCCAGTGAACACTGACCCCAGCCCCCCCTGCACCTTTCCATCCTCCAAATGAGATATTCATTAACCAGCACGCCTGCCGGGCCTGAAATACCCCCGCCCACACACCACCCACCTCCTCAGTTGCTGGGGAGCAACAAGCATAGCTAGCCTAGCTCCCCCTGTAGACAGCTACACACACAGAGCCGACCAATCACAGACAGGGATTGGGGGAGGGGAGGGTTGATTGCAAAACACTATCAGCATGGCAGGGTGGGGGAGATTACCTGGTTTATTGACAGACTACGCAACCTGGGTTAATCCCAGAACAGGAACATCTAGCGCTGAGCCGAGGTGCTCTAAGACGGCGTGGTGATGGACCACGGCGCGTCAGCGCCAGCGTAGCTCCTGTCCACTCCTCCCCCCTAATGAATGTTGACACGTGGAGCCATCTGCTACCAGCCTGACATGTGCCTGCTGCCCCACAGCTCTGCTGCCCCACAGCTCTGCTACCAGCCTGACATGTGCCTGCTGCCCCACAGCTCTGCTGCCCCACAGCTCTGCTGCCCGCTGGAGACGGGCTGAAAGGTGTTCAGACACTCCACAGCCACGACAGGGTGAAGACAGACCTTGTTGTTACTGTTAGGCTGGAGAATGCAAAGTGTGACTGAATCTTGAGTTTGGGGGTCGGCCGAATAACCCTTTAGTGGATGGGTGAGCCGCTGGGTCGTGTGTTGGGTTGACAGGTTTGTGCAGTACTGGATGTGTCTCGGAGGAACAGCCATTTTATTTGTGTCACTTTAACACCTCAATACACGAGAGAACGTGACAGACACTACACTTCCTGTCAATCATTACTCAATATCGTTAGAGCACCCAGGCAGCACATGGAAATGTCCCATGTGCCGCCTGAACAGTTTAGACTACATTGGGGAGGGGCAGGGTTTGAATTACGGGGGGGTTTGACCCCCCTAATTAAGACTTGGATCCCCCCCAAAAGAGGTAAAAAAAACAGGTTTGGGGGGTTGATACATTTATATATCGTTCGTACCTGTAATCGTAAATATTACTTTACGCCCTTGAGAAGAAGTTGACCCCCCCATTTGTCAGTGTATAATTCAGTGGGGGAGTCAGGTGGCTGAGCTGTTAGGGAAGCGGGCTAGTAATCAGAAGGTTGCCAGTTCGATTCCCGGCCGTGCCAAATGACGTTGTGTCCTTGGGCAAGGCACTTCACCCTACTTGCCTCGGGGGGAATGTCCCTGTACTTACTGTAAGTCGCTCTGGATAAGAGCGTCTGCTAAATGACTACATGTAAATGTAATTCGCACTCTGGGGAGGGGTGTGTCCACAGAACCCTATCGGTGTGTGTAGGATTCTCCAGGATTGCAGATTACTTAATGAAATCTGAAGTAAGAAGTGCTCTTTCTTAGCTGCTAATGTGGATGACTGTTACACATTGATACCTCAACGATCTCCAATATATATATTTTAAGATGTATTTTCTGGCAAGTGTGACATGCATCAAAGGGCCTGGATTCTAACCTAGGCTGTTTGTCTGTGAACAAAAGGTGATCTTCACACAGGACGTTCTCCCAGGTGAGACGTGTTCAGTATTGTGACTTATCTCTCCGGAACGAGGCCTGCATGCCTAGCAATGCAGACGAGTTCTCAGTAGTGTATTTCCATCTCTGTCACATAACTGCGTTTGTGGAACCCTCCCGTGACGTCCGATTTCCCCCTTCAGACCTACCGACCCTGACAGCTGCATCTGCCAGGGGAGAGACAGACCCAGCTCACACCAACCAGCACAAGCTACGCTAATCTAGCTAACTATGCTAATCTAGCTAGCTATGCTAATCTAGGTAGCTACGCTAATCTAGCTAGCAACCTCCTTTTCTACCCTGAGGGCCCACTAGGAGCCCCTGGGTAATGACCTGAAACATTTCACTCCACATCCCCCCCCCCCCCCCGCAAAAAAAAACACTCGATTCACCATAACACCTCCACCACGGGTGCATACATACAGAGGGTGACTGTATCTACTGGCTCTGGTCTTAGTGGCCTTGCCTCTGGTTCAGCCGCTGGTGAACCAGGACTGGGAGGGCAGCAGAAGTGGCATTGTGAGCCTCTGTTTGCAGAGCGCTCGTAAACAATGCGGGGCTTTTGCAAGCAGCTGCAGAAATTCCAGGCTTGTGTGATTAAATTGTAACACCCACATTGAGCAGGGGGGGGGAGGGTGTTTAAACAACTTGGGCCTGCTCCTAATGAAAAGAGAGGCCATTTGCAGACAACACAACCACACTTCAGACTCACACTGTGTTTAGTTTGTGCTTTATTGTTGCTAACGCGTGTTGTGAGCGGAGAAAGAGAGAGAGTTCCCTGCATGTCTTCACTAGCGCTGCCGCTGAGGTGAAGGACGAGTATGGGCACCTCACACACACACTGCCCCCCTCACACACACACACACTGCCCCCCCTCACACACACACACACACTGCCCTCCTCACACACATACACACTGCCCCCCCTCACACACACACACACACTGCCCCCCTCACACACACACACACTGCCCCCCCTCACACACACACACACTGCCCCCCCTCACACACACACACACACTGCCCCCCCTCACACACGCACACACTGCCCCCCCTCCCACACACACACACTGCCCCCCTCACACAAACACACATACATACACCCTTTTACTTCTTCATCCTGAAGCTCTTTCCTACGACTCCCCCGGCGACGGAGCACGGCTCCCCCAGTGACGGAGCACATTTATAAGAGAAGCGCAGCTGTCAGATACTGACATGGTGGGACTCCTGTCTCCAGGGGGCGGGGGGACAGAGACCCCACAAGGAAGTAGGAAAGGGAGTAACAGAGGTGAGGGGGGGGAGTTGGTTGGTGCATGGAGAAATCAAGCTCTTTGCCAGATGGAGAATTTCACTTGCATGCATATGTTTGAACTTCACAGGGGACATGGCATGCTGAGGCCTTATTGGATTTCCAGCCTCTCTGTGTCCAGCACTGCCTGCGTCCCCGGTGGAGGGGGGGGGGGGGGGGGGGAGAGGTGAGGAGAGAGAAAGGGAGGGATGGATTTGGGAGGGAAAAAAAGAGAAAAGGTATTCCTGTTGTTGACATAAGAGTTCCAGCGTTAGCATGTGTCTCTTTCAAAGCTCCCCCGGTTTTTATGTGCACATCAGGGGGTGTGTGTGTGTGTTTGTGTGGAAAGGGTGAGTGTTATTTGAGACAGAGATGGTTGGACAACTTGCTCCGATGTTTCTGTCTGTCTAAAACAAACCTCTTCTCAGCTGCTATTAATACAAGTTTTTGTTGGGAGTCTCCTTAATGTAAGGGACTAGTACCTGATAAGATACCGACAGCCAGAGGGGATGTGAGTGTGTGTGTGAGTGTTTGTGAGTGAGTGCTTGTGTGAGTGAGGGTGTGTGAGTGAGGGTGTGTAAGGGTGTGTGAGGTCTGTGAATGTAGGCTTGGCTGCCATGCTGTGTTTATTTGAGCTCCAGCAAATGAAAACGTTGGTTTGACTACTACAACTACTCTGTTTGGCCTTCCTGTAGGTAATCTGAAGCGTCTGTCTTCCTTTCTGTGATTTCACAATTGCCTCATTTCCTCCTTTTCACTGTTGTGTTTTCCTTGGTCTCTCGGGCCTCTCCAGATTAAATTAGGTCACTTGTGTTAAGTTAGAGTCCGAACCCTACCACTGCCTGTATCTCTGGTCGTGTGATGTTCCTAAAGGAGACACTATCTCCAGGAAATTCCCTCCTGCTCTCTTTTTCTGTGACAGATACTCGTGTTTTGGAAAAGAGGAGAGGAGCAACAGGAGTGGAGTCTTTGAGAGTGAAAACATACACCAGTAGCTGTAACCCCCACTCCTCTCTCTCTCTTCCTCTCTCCTCCCCTCCCCCACTCTCTCCAGTTGCCCAGTAAAGGAAAGGCCGTAGTAAAAAGACACCCTGTGAGTTTAGCTTTTTATACAGTAGTTGGAAAAACAAGGTTTAGGCAGACAGCAGGGAGCTTAACTGGGCTTTTGCCACTGGGTTTCCAGTTAAGACCCCTGAGCATAGTTACTGTACAGCTAATCATGGTAATCATGTTAACCGCAATGTTAATTTTGTGTTGCATGTCCTCAATGATGCTCATAATTCCCTTATTGTGTCTTTCTCCATATGCCAGTCGTAGATTAATTACTGTTATATTCCCCTTTATTGAAAGGTGGTTATTTGGTTAGAAAATTCAGTATATTGTACAGCTGTCCTTTATCAACGCTGGGTCAACAACATGCAGTGGCCTTCAAAGAGAACATCAGCAGGTCTGAACCAATTTATGCTACCAGATACATAGCATAAAAAAGTGCTTTGTGACCTGACTCATTCTCCAGTTGTTGTGTATCTGTCAGTGTGTGTGTGTGTGTGTGTGTGCGCGTGTGTGTGTGTGTTACAGCATGTGTGTGTGTGTGTGACAGCATGTGTGTGTGGGTGACAGCGTGTGTGTGACTGTGTTTTATTTTTTTTGGAGAGAGAGAAAACGGCTGGGCGGTAAGAGCACGCGATTATGTTTCCGTTTCGTAATTGTTTGGCTGCGAGCCGACAAACTCACACACACACACTCACACACTCACAGACTCCCTGCCAGAGAGGGAGATCCCAGCGTGTGTGAGAGAGCCAGACTGGAACTCCACCAGATCCTGTATCCTGCCATTCCTGAGCTGCGGCCAAAACTCCACGCAACTTTGCATATTTTTTTTTCCTCCGCTCTCCCCGTCGTGTCAGCGCTGTCTCAGGTCTGCCTGCCTCGGGTCTGCCTGCCTCGGGTCTGCCTGCCTCGGGTCTGCCTGTCTCGGGTCTGCCTGCCGCTCCTGGCCTGAGAGCGGCAGGCAGACCTGAGGCAGGCAGGTGAGAGCAGCAGGCTAACACACACACACCAGAGGGACTTCTAGAACACTGACTTCTGTTTATGTTTGGCTGTATATATTTTTGTTTGTTCACATCAAGACAACAATGTTGTGGTCTCCTCAGCCTCGTCACCCCAGGTCATCCTGACCCTCCCAACGATGCACTTACTGCCTTTAAATGTGCTTCTGTTGTGCGTCTCTGAACATGGCCCGCTCCGCCGGCTCCACTCAGTCTGCCAAGCAGCCATAAGCATCCTTTTATTGTCCTCTGACCACTACACTCAAACTACACACAAATGACCCCTCAGTCAGGAACCATTCAGAGGAATTTTTGCAACTGTGCACAGAGCTAAAAACAAGATTTTACACAGCAGGTAAATTGAGGAGAATGTTTGTCTCTAAATGAAAGGCCTTTCAGTGTGACTGTTACAAAACATCTTGTAACATATATAATAAATATTCCTCGTATTTCAAACAGTATCTATCCACAGAAAAATAACATGGGAGTTCTCTCCGTGTTAAATAACACAAAACATATAGATTGTTGTACACCATTTGTAAAATAGAGTACATCAACAGTAAAATTATAATTTTACTGTGCGATACGATGTCCATAAATCCATCAACAACAAAAAAAACATATATGCAAATATACCAAACTTGTTTCAAACACGCCTTGAACTGAACATTCTAAGCACACAGAAGTCAAATGAAGACATTGTTTTTCCACAACCTGATCCCCTGCTTATCCCTCTATGAACACTATTTCTGTTCTGCCTGCCTCAATTGCATTTACATGCATTGGGTTACTTAAATGCATGCACTAATTCAATCCCTAATGTACACATCACATCTGGGGATGGTTCTAAACGATCTGTCATAAATAAAGGATGACATCTCCATCCATGTATGCACACAAACACTCAGGAGATATAGATCTGCCTTCACTTTGGAATCTGTCTCTAGTGTATTAGAATAATCCAATACTGCATGTAATTGTGTGTATGAATATTTTGATGGCAGTAGTGATATGGATAGGCCATTGAAGATAACTGCTAGCATCTAATACTACGGTCTACACAATACACAACTTCTTGATTACAATATACAATCTACTCTATTTCACAAAAATATTGTTCTTGATTATCTGTCTCTTTTCGACTGTTTTATGTAACTGATTGACACACTCGGTTGAAACAAGCTGAAGGTTTGGTGAAGGAGTAAAGTCTCAAATCCTGTTTTCAACCATATTGGTTAATAAGGACGGTACACAACTGTACCATGACACGACTCAGTGCAGACACGTCTGAGCTGTCCTGCTCTAACAACACAGAAGCTCATCTGTACAAGCAGTGCTCCACATCAGACCTGTATGGACTCAAATACGCTTTAACTGAGAACTTCCATAAGAATACAACATTATGTTGATTCATTGTGGACTCATATCTGTTCTTGTTTTCGAGCATGTTAAGTTACAGAAATCTTAAATTGTTACTATAGATATTTAATGTTAGAAAGGATTAATTAAACCGGTAAAAGATATATACTGAAGCTACAAACTTTCAAATGGTGTCATCCATGGGTTAGTAGTGCATTGTGAAAACTAAGAACTATGTCCATGATCATATAATGATTTCTATAAAAACATGGACAATGCATGTGGTCTCAGCTTGCAGAGTCTAATGTGTAAATGATAGCACAGTGATCAATTTGACTGCAAGACACTAGCTATTCTGTGGTTTATAATACTTTGCTTAAAAAAAAAAATGCTTGGGTGTTTAAATTTCACAGCTAAAAAGCGGCGTATAGGTTGTTATCGCGAAATAAGTCGTTTTAGTAGGGCTAGTACTACAGATACATCCATCAGATACAAACAAATGCCACCTTACTTGTTTGAATTGCTCCTCGTACGTCCACTCGTGGTGCTGAGATTGTGCTTGCGATGCCAACCCCCCAGGTGACCCGGACTGCCGGGGCGCCGGGAAGGACGGCGGGGCTCGGGACAGCAGATGCGCAGCGGTGCTCTTCGGAGAGTGTCCCGCGCCGGGATGCATTGGGTGGCGGGACTGATAGTGGCTCAAAGCCCCCTCCATGTCCTCATCCTCTTCCTCATCATCTAGGACCCCCTCGTTTTCCATGTCATCTCCCTCGATGTCCCGGTGGTTATCGTCGATGCCTCTGGTGCCTTCTTCATCGTCCATGTCTGAGTCGTCAGCTCGCTCAGAATGCCTGCGAGCGTCCAGGTGCGGGAGAGCGAGCTGCCGCTCGGTGGTGCTCATCCCCGAAGACGAGTTTGCGACGAACGCACCACGAACTGCTGCCTGGTAGTGACGGAAGGCGAGGGCTTGTTGGTGTATCTGCGACTCGACCATGGAACGGATATCTTTCTCTTTCTCTGCTTGTCGAAGCTTCTCTTCGAGCGCCAGCCGTGCCGCCTGTTGTCGCTGGAGGTTTTCCATGACCGCCTCGAGCTTCATGCCGCCGCTGGTCTGATGGGCCTGGGATCCGGAGAAGGGACTGTGTGTTGAGGCAGAGGAGACGAGGAGCGGAATGTTGCTCGCGGAGAACGCAGCTTGCTATAAAGTAGAGATGGAGTGTGGTGCAAGAAAAGCATAAAACTGTTAGAACAACGTTTTACAAACTTTTACAAACTTGTTGCTAATGTAAGAGCGAAACACATGGACAAGACTGACGTGGTTATTGTCAGCACAAACATTTAGTCCGTCAGATTGTGAGCAAAAACGTAGCTTGAATCCCTTAGAAGTCAGCTCAAAAGCGCTCAGGATAGAAGTAGCCTACTCTAACTGAACGTGAATTACCGTAACAATATCGTAAAGGTGGTGTAATAGAGCGCCACGTTATCCAATTTATTCCGTGCGCTAAAGCACAATATTATCTTACACTTAAACTGTTAGAACGCGTGAAAGGTAAGTAAGTGTCGCGGTAATTTTACAAAATGAGCCAAAGTGAGCAAAAACATTATACAAGCATATAGAATCATAATGGCAATCGACACGACCACAAAAACATGATATACTTACCAAAGCAGATTTTGTAGCTATACTGTTATCAACCATGCTTTTCCTGTCAGATGAATCTAAATATCAAAACAGTTCAAAACTATGTCCTCTTTATGTCAGGGAGAATTCCTGATTCAACATCGAGGTGTGCGTCTCGATTTAAAAGAAATAACCCGTTGAAAATGTATTCGCTGCGAGTCTTGAAGCCCCGAAGCTTTTGGCAACAAGTGGCAACTGTAGACAGAATGACCTCTTTAGGCGAGAGATCAGCCCTTGTGCTACCATTTGCTAACAACACGTCAATGGAATGGTAAATATGGAGGGCAGGGTCGACTGACAGACAAGAAAATAAAGTTTAACATTCAGAGAGAACGAAGGAATCCGACATCCAAGGTTTCCGTTGCCACAATTTCTAAAACATTAAGGGTCTATTTCTCAAATTGTAGAATTACATTTATTGCAGTTAATGTTTACCGAATTGCTTTATAGCCAAGCTAAATCCCTCCAGGTGATGCTAAAATTGCCCCTGTGACTGCTGCATATAAAAAGCTTGTTGATACACGCTGTTATAGTCTAGGTTAATTGACAATAGGTTCAAACATAAGCTTAATGTTAATGATTATGAAGATTATTGAATAGCTAGGCACTTGTTATGTTAAATTAGCAAATTGCGCCTTCGGGTCTTCGCCCGTAAATCGAGCCTAGGAAACATATCCTAGCCTAGGCTATGTGTTAATATTAAGTTACAAAAAACTGTAAAGACAATTGTATATTCTCATAGTCAATTATAAGTAAATTGATGTAAAAAGCGCTTTCTATTCAGACCTCTTGTTAATATCGGATAGCTTCATTAACTCAAGTTCCAGCTCAGAAGGAAATTGTATATTAAGCGTTGTCGCCCTTACTTTCATGATCACTTTACAGACAAAACTGGTAGTCCTTGAAATAAGCTAGCCACATAGATTAAAACAGTCTAATTTGATAATGTGTACATCTGCATACAGTAAGTGGCCTGGCACTATGATCTTGAGGTTGAACACGTAGGCTATGGCATTTAATAATTCTGACTGTATCATATAAAAAGAAGAATGTGTTGGAAATGTAGTTGAGATGATGATGCCTGTTTCGGTTACTCTATTTAATTCTTCATGGGCACTGGTACATTTATATTCATTAGTCCCATTGTGACCTCATCTGGCAGAGAAACCTGAGACTTCTTGTTAGTAAGGGTGCATGCTGGACAGGAGGGAAAGAGAGATGCTTTCTTTGTGAGAAGTGATGCACAAAGACACAACATTTTTGTTATTATACTGATGTTGTAGGTGTATTTCTCAAGGCAGAAACTCGCTGTATGGCAACAAAATATATATGAAGGACAGACATTTCTTGTAAATAACCAACCATTTAAGTATAAACCAAAGGGTCAAACATGAAGTGAATCCAAGGATAGCTTGTGATGAACTCATACAATGCAGTGTATACAGATCCCTTGGTACATTTATGTTATCACCTTTTTAAAAGATAAATTGTGTAATGTCACACAATTTATCTTTTAATATAATGGTTCTTAAACTCAGGTCCTACAGGGACGACATGAAAATGAACCACACTAAATGGTATCGTTCTTTGTATACATTTACACTTGGGCACTTCTCTTTGTCTCTTATGCAATATTAGACCATAATTAATGTAAATTAATTAATTGAATACTTCTAGTGTTGAAGGAGCAAACTGTACTGTGCATTTCAAAATTCAGCTTTAAGAAAGATGTCATTTTTTGAATGTACAGTACATTTAGTTTCCAAATCCTTTTAATTTACTTTGAAAAACCATCAGAGACTCCAACAAAATAGCCTTTTAACTTATAAAATTACACCCTTAGTGGATGGGATGACATGGTGAGCTGTAGATATATATCTAGGCATCTGTGGGATGTATAATTGCTATAAACCCTGCAATTACCCTGTATTTACCATAATGACTCCACAATTAAAGCTACAATCCTTATATGATTTGGGAACAAATTGATAATCATCAAAAAGGGGTTTGGTAACAAGCCTCTGCTCAAGAGGGGAAAGATATCTTGGTTGTTCAGGAGCTCGGGTTTGCTTTTTGAAAAATGTTTTGTGTATTATTTGTTGCTGTTTTGACTGGGGGATACTAAAGACGGCTGGAGGCAGAATTACACAAAGCGTTTAAATGTTTTACATTTAGCAGACGCTTTTATCCAATGCGAGATACAGCACGATCATTGTGGACGGTGTGTGTAATTAGAAGTTAAAAAATTCACTTCCAGTTAGAATCTTTTCTCTGCCTCTACCCAGCTCTCTTCTAAACCGCATCATCTTAACTCTGACAGGGCCTCTGCACTGATCAGGGAAATAACTCTACAAATGTATGTGTGATAAAACAGCCAAAGGCTAGAACAAGATATCTTTCAATGTACGGTATATAAATCATGGGTATATTAGAGTTTTGTAACCAAAGGGCTTGAGTCTTGAAATGAATCACAAGGCCAGATAATGCCAGTGAGAACAGTCTCTTAATGAGCATTGTGATTTAGTTGTGAAACCTGAACAACCATAAGCTGTCAGTCTGGTGACCATTACAGGATTTTGCACACAGCTCAAACCTATTCTGTGACTAATTTATAATTGAGAAAAACAACAGCTATAAATTCCATGCAATGCCATGTTTTGAATAGGAGTAACCATGGTTACTCCCCCCCCCCAAACACACACACAATTTAAGGAGGATTCACCTTTGTGTCATGTGTTAGGGCAAGCAATTCCATTAAGTTATTAGTATCCAGTGAAGCTCGTTGAGCGGCCTGTCGTAAATATGATGTCTCTCGCAAGCTCACGTGGCCCAGAGACAGAAGCTGTAATCTCCCTGATACTGGATCATGACTTGATCCATGACCTTCTCGCTGCTATTTTGAAGCTACGCCCTAAAGTAGACCTGTATTACTAGTCTAAATTCATAAGCACGCTCAACAAAGTGCTAGTAGGACTAGCACTGAAGGAAGAATTGTGCTTTTTTTATTATAAAGATTTTAACCTATGTCTGATTGATGCTTCCATGTGTACGTAGATGTGCAGCTGTACACATATACGCAACTCCTAGTTCTGATTTCTGATGAACTGCACAATGTTGTACTTGGTAGTTTCATAAGCAGTAGCAGGTGTTGATCATGAGAGCCACAGGCAGGATGTGTCTTCCTCCAGAGAACCCGCTCTGGTTATGGGTTTATACAGCCGTAGAGATATTAACAGACATATATGATGCTGAACTGGACCTCAGTGTTTTCTGTTCATGAGGACTCTTTGAGGTACGACTAACATTAGGAAGCCTGCATAGCAAATCCAGAGGAATTGTTTAAGTAAATCATTTTGTATACATACTCTTTTCATTTGTGTCCAATGAGTTAGGTGGTATTTGATTGTATCTGCGCAAATGTGTGAAACAAACATTTACATATAGATTTCATGAACACACACATAACTGACAAGTGACAAGCTTTTTATTTACTCAATCGTTGTCTCCCAGATTCATCCCAGAACCTTCCAGATTCATCTTGCATACTTGACTTTATGGGTGGTCCTCCGCTTTGGGGGTTTGCTAATGGCTTACACGTTGTCTGTTGAGAGATCTACAGCCGTGGGGTTTACAGTGAAACAGCGCGACCTACTGGTCAGTTTTGACCACTTCATCAGATTTGGGATTGTAAAGTTCTTTGTAAAGTAACAACTGCGTTTCAACAAAATTACTTTTACAAAGAAGAATTGTTGCGACAACCTCACACACACATCAATTAGAAACAATTAGAGTGACCTGAAGGCCCATACAACAACTATTTAACTCATATACTCAATAAAGTGACTCAACCTCACTTTTACCCTGGAGGTCTTGAACAGAAAAAAATTATACATGCGAAAACGAATGATTGTTTATCACTTCGTTATGTTTGGATAAGGGCTCTGTCGTCCGTTCATATATTTCAAATTCAAGTTATTTGTGTAACGGCACACCATGGAACGTGTTTGTAATGGGGGCACAGCATCACTTCTGTGAACAGCTTTAAAGGGATGCGCAGGTAGTTTCAGAAGCAGATACATTTACATTTAGTCATTTAGCAGACGCTCTTATCCAGAGCGACTTACAGTAAGTACAGGGACATTCCCCCGAGGCAAGCAGGGTGAAGTGCCTTGCCCAAGGACACAACGTCAGTTGGCATGACCGGGAATCGAACTGGCAACCTTCGGATTACTAGTCCGACTCCCTCACCGCTCAGCCACCTGACTCCCCAGATACAGTCATTGCCAAGGCCTCTATGGCATTGAGGTCTATATCCGGCTGTGATTTGTAATATAACTCAACTTTGCTTACACAGACAGACAAGGATCTTGCTGTTGAAAGGCAAGTAGAAAGTTAAAAAATGAATCATACAGCATGGCAAGGCAAACCACAACACGTCTGTTATGATCCAGTGAAGATCTGGGGGGTATTCCAGAAAGCGGGTCATGTGACATACCCAGGTAAGTTAACTCCCCAGCTGACACCCAGCGTTGTAGCAACATTCCCAGTAGGTGTTGCAACATTGTGAATCAGCTGGAGGGTTAACTTACCCGGTTATGTTGCATACCCCCCTGGATTCCATCGTGTTAAATGATTAAAAATATATATTTTTTTACTTAAAGTGATCTATGGGATTCTACAAATATGACAATATGTCCAGTTCTCATTATCTTTATTTGATACTCGTGCATATTAGCCGTTCGTTTAGGTGAATGGATTTATTGGAGGAGAACACAGAGGCAGCAGGAGAAGCCGATGGGACGGTCAGCCAATCAGGAGCAGCAGATGGGTCAGCCAATCAGGAGCAGCAACATTGATCACCCACATAGAAATGGTAACATGTCAAATAGATTGTCCAACAGACTTTTATAGCTTTTGAGTGACACAGGCATGGTGTTTTCATAGTGTGTGTGTGTGTATGCAAAACATATCATGGATCTATTACAAGGTGACTTTGTACAGCTTTGGTGGTTGTGTCTGCATGTTGCTCTGTGTAAGATGACGCACAACAGCTACAGTATATGTGTCTGCTCACGTTTGTTTTCAAGAATAATCTTGACATGACCATCAAAGGCCTGAAGTCTAATTAGATCTTGGAATGTGAAGGGCATTATCTGGATGTCCATATCTCTTCATTCCCTAATTTTCTAAACAAAACAGCGGACTAAGTCTTTATTTGCCTGTTATCAAATAAATAATCTACCAAAATAGCCACAAAACCCTAATCAGGAAACTGTAAACTGTTGTGAAAATACATTTTCAAATAAATCAAGTCACCGTGAGACAGGAAACAGTTTTCATAGCTTCCTGTTCATTTTCTCCGTTTTTTTTTTAACAACAAACATGCATTCCTTTGGGTTGATCCCCCTGATACAACACGCCGATAACCCTTAAATAAGCTCGTTAGCGGCGTATATCCGAGTGGCAACTACGTGGACAGATTCCCACCCAGCGTGTTTCAGTTGAGGGAATATTGACTTCGGACACAACATCAGTGCAGTTTAACCCACAGCAACATCCATGATTAACCTCCAGGGACCCCGTGCAGAATCAATTCTCACACTACTGTCACACGCTGACCACTTCCTCTGCTAATGATGACAAACTAATTAGTTGAGAGGGGTCATCTCTTCCATAATACATTCAGGTCTATTCTTTGTTGAGAAGCATTTTGTGTAATTTAATTTCTTTTGTCATGGTTATTTCATTTGTTGGAGGAATACATTCGGACTGACCTCTGACCACATGGATTATTGCTAATTTGAGGTACCTGTGACATTATTACACTACAGAAATATCTATACCAGAATGTCACACAGATTACTATTATTTGCATAATAGTTTTGTGAAAAAATCGAGCTGCTGCTGGATGTCAATTCAACAGATTAACAACAGGTGGCAGTAGAGGAATATAAATTCCTTTTCACTTTGTTTTTTTATCTGAGAAACCATATTTAAGTCTAATCGTTGTTGATACTCAGGCTTCACATTAATCATAATGCTTATTGATACAATCATTGATGAATTATGCACATAATACCTCTCCACTGAATTTGACATAATTTGAGGATTTACTAATACAATGCTTCCACTGTTTGACTTGGGTGTTTCATTCCCATAGAGATGATTCCCTCATACTTTGTCATTTGAAGGGAAATGAGACTGGACATCCTGCAGTCTCTCCCTCCCTCCCTCCACTGTCCCCATCCATCAGACAGTGACTCATGTTCCCTCACCCTCCAACAGCCAGTAATGAGCTCTATCAAATCAACTTGGCAACAAGACGTCGTCCTAGCGCATTCCCACAATGCATCTGGGCCACACTAATTAGGTAATGGGGCTGTGATAGGCTGTGACCAGCCTTGTCATTTATCTGCAGTTTCTTAAGGGTAATGGACACTTTGTAATTGGCTTTCTGTTCTCCTCATTAATCATTGAGAGTGGTGCTCAGTCATACTTGCTCAGCACACACCCTGTCCATGGAAACCCTGGTAGTCCTTCAGCTGTGATCTCACACTCGAGTCTGGAACAGCTCATGTTGAAGCCTGCATTCAACGCAATTCATGGTCGCTTAATGTAAATCACATACTGTAATCACCACATAGGTGCTGTGTCAGTCATGCTATACAGACTATAGCATGGACATTCGTCCCAACCAATAAGTATTTTAAGAAAGCATTACTTTTCAATTTGACATGTTTTGTATTGGATTTTAAACTATGTATACAACTGATTTGAACTGCAATAAGGTATTAGCCTCTTGTAAAATTCCTGCCAGTGAGAACTTGACTAACCCTAATTAGATTTTGCTACCTCTTAAAGGATTGAAACATAAACCCTACAAAAGGTTTCCTAACATGTTTTTGCTGGTCTGAAGCTACAGTAGGAGTTATTCTAGCAGCCACCTTACATCATGCTCTCTCCCAGGGGTGTTTGCTCTGTGGAAATTGCCTAAGTGACAGAAGGTTTAAATAACAACTTCTTACAAATTACACCCACTGACTTCGTTATCCAGATTTGCGAGAGTGGACAAGACAGTTGTCTTTTCTTCTTTTGCCCATTTTTATATTTTGAATGCTGTTTGTAAATTTCCTGATCTTCCTCTCTTCTGCGTGCGTGTGATAACAAGGTTTCCAAATGGGATTAGGATGTGATACTGTATGAACTGCTTGTAGTCTCCCATGAGGTCAACATTGTGTCAGATCAATTCCACCAAGTCTACCAGGGGGGTTTCTGGGTAATCTGTATCTAAGCAGTCTTTCTGGACTGTGTAAGATGGGCCCAGAGCCCTCTACAGGTCACACAGCCAGTCAGCAGGGTATGTAGGATGTGATTCTATAGATAAGTGCCTGTATGAGCTTGATCCTAGATAGAGAGCCACCGTCCTCTTCCTTGTAAGTGCTGCTGATGAAATCATTAAGCCTTGTCTTTAGGCCTTGTCTGTAGGCCTTGTCTGTAGGTCTTGTCTGTAGGTCTTGTCTGTAGGTCTTGTCTTTAGACCTTGTCTTTAGGCCCTGTCTTTAGGCCTTGTCTTTAGGCCCTGTCTTTAGGCCTTGTCTTTAGGCCCTGTCTTTAGGCCTTGTCTTTAGGCCCTGTCTTTAGGCCTTGTCTTGTCAGGGACCAACTCCACCGGATCCCTGTGACGGCTGTGTGGAGGCCTGTGCCAGATCATGACTGTGCCAGATCATGACTGCTAGGAGCTAGAAGCCGTGTGGACATTAAGCAAGTACACAAAGCATTAATACAAAACACACCCCCAGGTGCTCCTGACAGATGGCCTCAATCACAGGAGCGGCTGTCATAAACCCAGAGCCAATATTAAATTAACAAACAGAATTATACAGCACACACTGTCTCAGCAGGCCAGTAGCCAGGAGACTAGTCCTGAACTAGACCCAGGCATGTCACGTTTGGGTGGATTTGTCGCTGTGAAAGTGATCTGACGTTAGCGTTTAAACCCAGTCCCCTGGAGAGCCACACACCTAACCACGCCACATGTAAAAACGAGGGGTTAAATTAAGCTGAATGACCCGGATTGAGAAATATCTTCAAATTGCACCCGTTTTTGTAATTTTGGAGTGCTAAGTGCCTAGCATTACATCAATGTCCCTTATTCATGGTTTTTAATAATGTAATGGTTTCAGGTGCAATCTGAGACTGCTAGAGAATGTTAGCCTGTATATCAATGAATAGAAGTGGCAGAAAAGCAAGTGGCCAATTTCAAAGTGACGTGGATGATAAGTTGTTATTCAACTGGAGACATTTAAGTGAGGCTTGTTTAAGCAGGCGTTGCCGTTATAAATAACTTTCCGTAAGTTTCCCGTTCTTCCAGCACGACTAATTAGATCTGAGTTCCTTCAACAGTTTATCTCGACCAATCTGACACGTTGTCCAAATGCGTCCCTCAGACTCAATTGATTTCCGGTTATTGGCAAGTGCGAATTATTATTTGGCCCGGGTCAAATAACTTCAAATAGCCTACTCTGGGTGTCGGCTGGCAGTTCAATGCAGTTGAACTGCCAGCCGTACCTCCATTTAAGTACCTCCATTTGGATGTACAATGGATCATTCATGCAGATACGACCCAGCAATAACAACGGAAGTTTTAAACTATTCTAAACGACAACTTGGAGAAAGTCTCTTGTTTGACTCTACGTAACCATACGGTGTATTTGTGTCTGCACCGTTCACCTCCGCCAGATGGCGCTCTGCTAAGCCTGTTCTGAACGCAGTATAGCCTTGTGCGGCACTGGATTTATTAATTCGGTTCATTTCGGTACTTAGTAAATACACCACTTCAACTGGCATAACCTTTAACTATGATATTTGTCAGGAAAAAGTATGCAATCAATGCCTGCAGTTTTCTGTGGTATTGGGCTGACATCAACTTTGCTCATATCAGGTAGCCTAGTCTAACTCAATATGTTTGAAACTTATTAAGTATGAAAGACAATTATTGCTCTTTATTGTGAATGCTAGACTGTGATTAGTTAGTAAAAGAAATTCTATGAAGTATTGCGAAAACCCACTGGCGTTTTATATGAGGCAGCCTATATAGATGGACTGCCGTTGTCTAACTGTGAAAAGCCTTATTGCAGTGCAGTGGGCGAAGCACAATTCCTGACTTTGTCTTTAAAACAGACATGTAGCTTTAAGAAGGAGGTGGGCTGCAGTCAGATGACGCAGGAATAATAATGAAAAGATGCTTCAAAATTCCACCCTGGAGCCAGCGTGTGTGGTAGCTGGCTGGGTAGTTACCATATTTAAACAAGAGGAATTACCGGGGAAACAGGAGAATTAGTGGGGAAAATAGAGGGGGATTTTGAACAAGTGGAGAAGGCTGCTGTGGACTCTACACGCAGGAGATCTCAGCATATACTTTGCAATTTTCATTCATACAGAAAGAAACAGACATAACATTTAGATTTTTACAACGGAACCTTTTACATTTTGCCATTTACCTCTGAACTCCAGGGAAGCAGTTAATTTGGAAAGAGAAAACGAATTGCATATCCAATATTGCATTACTGTTCATACTCCTATAACAGAAACTTTTCAAATTGCATCATGCTATGTTTCATGTCATACTGTTTGTACCTTTGGCTTGTCTTTCTACCTGTTTGGACAAGAATCATAACTGAGGACATAGAAGTATTGGTGATGTTGCCAAAAAATAATTCCCACATTTTCTCTATTCCAAGAGTAACTCCAGCAATTGAATATGCAAGGCAGAGACTGAAAATCGCCGGAGGGCAGTATTCTGGACTTAATTTTAATATTCACTATGAAAACTCTGATTGTGGCAATGAGGCTATATTTACGCTCGTGGATCGGTCGTGCGAGAAAAAGCCGGACTTGATTCTCGGTCCCGTTTGCGAGTATGCCGCCGCGCCGGTGATAAGGATGGCATCTCATTGGAACATTCCCGTGATTACAGCCGGCGCGCTAGCCACCGGCTTCAGCAATAAGACCAAAGAATACTCACACTTGACCCGAGTTTCCCCTTCGTACCTGAAAATGGCAGAAACGTTCTCCGCAATGTTCCACCACTTCAACTGGAAAGACGCCCTTCTAATATTCGAAGAAGAACAAATGGAGCGAAATTGTTTCTTCACCATGGAAGGGGTGCACAGTGTCCTGATGATGGAGGGGTACAACATAAATACCTTCATTTTCTCTAAAGAAGAGCGCTTATACACAGACGAGATCATCAAATTAATCCACGAGAGCGAAGGTGAGCAATGACATTCAGAAAAGCACATTTAAATGTATTTTATTAGAACTAAGTGTATTAGTTTTATCCTTGCATTGTAGATAAGGTCGCTTTATCCACTTGTTGCACGCGCCTCATTCAAGCGGAAATATTTTCGCCCAAATAATAACAGGTATGTCATAATCCAGCCAAATACTTTTTGGCATGTGAGGAATCTTTGTGGAATTTGAGGTCAGTTAACCCACCCTGTGTCTACCCAGCTGAAGTTTGTCTGCGGATCTTTTTTTCTTTTTTTGCTCTGACAAACAAAACACGAATTACGACACCAGCCCAGCTCCTGTCTAGTCGTTTGAAAGCAGTTGTTGGTAATAACTGCACAAACAACAGGTGCATACACCCTGAATATCTGTGTATTTAAGTAATAGAGACAAATAAATATGCATGTCGTGCCGAAACAGGTGCAACTAGCCAGTTGCCATAGTTACTTATGGATAGCTACTTATCTTGACGAGTGATAATTGGTCAATTATAGTCGAAGCTGCCTTCACTGATAATATGCCATTCAACAGCACATTTATCAACGTTACAAACTGCTCTAAATCTACAGTACACACTTCTCCAAGGCTGTTTTGCAGAACCTGCAAACAATCGTCTCAAAACGCATGTGAAACCCAGGTGAAGAGGTTTGAAATGTAGGGATATTTTCACAGTACTCTGATGCTGATATTAGGGAAATGTGTCTCCCTTGTCCTAGACCAGACTCCCTCAGCAGACACTGTCCCAGTGTGGGGTCAGGGCTTGTGAACGTCCTTCCCTCATCTCCTACGTGGGTCATACATTCCTCCCTCCTCTCCTTGTCAGGGCTTCAGGGCTGATTTCTAGGCTTTCAGTGGCACTTCATGTCCCCCAGGGACACAAACCTACCCACACAAACAACAACAAGCACCCTGTCATTCACACGCCGATCCCTTTTCCTACTGTGACCAGACCCTGCCCCTGGCACAGTCATCTTGCCAAAGAATGCGCTTGCTCTTTGGGGGGCGGGGGGAGGGGGTCACTCATCTTTGCCACTGTTGCTGTTGGCGCTGCCAAGGCGTCAACAGATCTGCCTGCTGTTCAAACTATCCTTTATCTCCCGAGCCTGTGGGGATGCCAGCATCCAGCATTCCATTCACACAGAAATATACAACATAGAAAGTAGATTTTCAGTTGGGACCACACGCTTTAAACATCAGAGTAAGGATGCCCAGGGCAGCCCCTCTTCTTCACTCTACACCCCGTCTTTTCAGAGACATGGTTACATAACACACACACCACCCTGGGGGCCCAACACCACCCTGGGGGCCCAACACCACCCTGGGGGCCCAACACCACCCTGGGGGCCCAACACCACCCTCGGGGATGTAGTTACAGATATGATTAACTGGACATTTTACATTTTAAGTGGGCATGTTTAGTTCCTAGTTTACTTCCTTCCCTATTTACCACTGAGAAACATTATTTACCTACTGGGAAATAAGCTACATCTTATTAAGATCCAACGAATACTTCAGCAAGTAATTAGTTTGATGGGATGAATACGTTTGTATAAAGGACTGTTCGTCCGTATAGTCATTATAAGACTGCATGTAAACATCATCATCCTCTTGTGACTCTCATATAATCAATATACCAGGTTGGTAAACATCACTAATGCCTTAGCGTTAATCTACAACCCTTGATTTGACACTGTCAAACATCATTGTGTTTTGACCTACACTATTACTTCCCAAAATTATACTTTGTACTATCCTTGTACACTATCAAAAGGTGTATTTGAAGTTCACATTCAATAGCTTTGGCAGCTTGCACTCACAAGCATCTTAATAACCTTTGATGTGCTTTTATTTTTTTAATATATTTTTTTACCTCAGGCAGGGAAAATACACCTCACCCATCCTAACAAAGAGCAGAAAATTCATTTTGCAGTGGGCCATCGAGACTGATGACCATGTTGTAGTGTACAATACTGAGGTTATACTAGTTTCTGTTTGCCTCATATCATACAAACTTGTTGAATAAACTAGCATAAATTATACATGCTAAATGGTGCAGTGCCACGAAATGGCATTGGAATTAGTATTCCAAGCATGTGAGGCACTTCAATGTGAGGTTTGTGGGGTTTTCAGGGCTATGGTGAGCGGTTATTACAGGGTTTTCTACTATGAGGATTGAGCAACTTAAGGGCGGAGAAGAGAAAGTATTTGCTTACATCAGCGCATATTTGATGGGCCTTTTCTGCTGACACGTGTCATTCAAGGACAAGCGATAATCCTGGCTCTTAATTACCGATTACACTGCATCACTTCCCTCATCTCAATCTGCTGGTTTTGCAGTTACGGGGGTGCTAAGTATCTCTCTGTTGCCCAGTGTCATAGTCTTTTACTTATGATTAACTATAGCTTTTTACAATTATCTTAAAATTTTACTCCTGGTTATTTAACCAATAAATCACCAACGTTTTTTTGGTCATGAAAACACATAAGACCCCTCGTATTTCGTTGAATCCAGCCTTCTTAGCCTTGTGGTTATCAAGGCAGTTCAAGTATTGTTGAATATCATCAATCATTCTGTCACTCACAAAACCCACAAATGCCTGAGTACCCAACCGTAGGATATTCATAATTATCATCGTGTCATGTTATACGTTAGAGTGTATAGCTAGCTGTTGTATTGAGGCATGTTGTGGTATTTCAAAGGCAGAACCAAGACAATATGTGAGAAACTCAAGCATAAAGACACCAAAGTCTGATTACATTTCAGGGAAAATGTGATCCTTCTCGCTCTTGTTTTGGAAAATCAGCTCAACGTTTTACAGGTGTACTCTTTAGAAAGGGAATCTATGACATGTTCACAGTGCTGTTCCAGCACGAAAGGGTCGCGTTATCGCCCGGCTGAAAAGGATGTTTCTTGTAGCCTGGGGTCACCTTTGGGAAGGCTCTTCTGCAACAGACGTCATTGGGACTTTTTCCAGCAAACACTGACGTCTTTCTAATTCCCCGTCTGTTATTATCAGAGCATTGTGTTATCTTTCCATTTCAAACATGTTGCTCGCCCGTGGCAAATCAGCCAGCACAGACGCAGTCTTGGAATGAAAACCGAAACAGCAGCGTGTGCAGTCTCACAGGCACTGAACCCACTCAACACCTGAATGCTGCAAACCACCCTGAGCTTAATCAGGAGATGTTCTTAAGGGTGATGCGGTCATTTCCAGTACCCATACATGAAAAACCCTCCCATGTCATTGATGGATCTGTCTTAGGCATTGAACCAAATCTCCCTGATGATTCAAATTTGATCATTTAAGTTGACAGGAATTGTCAACTTACTGCACACAACACAATTTTGAAACAACCAGAATCGTTGAAGCGTTTAGTCATCGTAGCCTTGTTGACGCTTCCCAGTCGTGCACAGAGCAGGACCTGCTCCCTGTAGAGCAGCCTGGTCTACTGTCCCCAGAGCTGTGTGGTCACAAGGACCTGCTCCCTGCAGAGCAGCCTGGTCTACTGTCCCCAGAGCTGTGTGGTCACAAGGACCTGCTCCCTGTAGAGCAGCCTGGTCTACTGTCCCCAGAGCTGTGTGGTCACAAGAACCTGCTCCCTGTAGAGCAGCCTGGTCTACTGTCCCCAGAGCTGTGTGGTCACAAGGACCTGCTCCCTGTAGAGCAGCCTGGTCTACTGTCCCCAGAGCTGTGTGGTCACAAGGACCTGCTCCCTGTAGAGCAGCCTGGTCTACTGTCCCCAGAGCTGTGTGGTCACAAGGACCAACGCAAGAACCCGTCTCTATGTAGCTGTCTGGGACAGCTCACACACCGGGTCAGGACATGTCTCTAAAACCACTCAAACTAAACGAGTGTTGGTGACAAGAGGGAGCACAGATTTTGCTCTTGTCTGACAGCTTTCAAACTGGTCTGGGACAGGAAAAGCTGAAAATTCGTAGTGAGCCTGAAGGCCGAGGTATCACAAACCTCATCACAAAGCCTGCATCCGATACATCAATTGTACAAAAGCTAATTCTTCACTATGCAACAATATACATTTGAAATGACCACTACACAAAATAAACAAAAAAATGAATTGCTATCCTCTGGGGACTAAGCACTCCGGAACAAGCTGACATGCCTGTTTCACTGGTAGGGAAACACAATGACCTGATTTCACTTCTATGTGAGGAGGAACTGCCAAGTCCCGGATGGGCACCACGGCGTGCACATGCACTCTCACAGAAACAGGCTTTTCCAACCATGTGCACACACTACTTTGAAGTGCATCAATGAACAAAGTTTTCGATCCAGATGCTTTCATATTACAAACGCGAGTTTTCAATGAATTTTCATTATGCATAGACATCATAGAAGTTTTCTATAGGGGTGCTGGTTCCTCTCGCAACAGGGATGTAAAGCAACAGCCCCCCGCTGTACTGCAGCCCCCCCTTCCTCTCCATTCCCACCATGCACAGCCCCCCGCTGTACTGCAGCCCCCCGTTCCTCTCCCTTCCCACCATGCACAGCCCCCCGCTGTACTGCAGCCCCCCCTTCCTCTCCATTCCCACCATGCACAGCCCCCCGCTGTACTGCAGCCCCCCCTTCCTCTCCCTTCCCACCATGCACAGCCAGAGAAAGTCCAGAAATCCTCATTTCATGAGCGTCAGCAGTACAGGTTGGCACAAACAGCCCTCCTATTTAGCATATTGACCCCCAGCGCCGCCACAGCAGCCGGGGGCACACACACGCTCTGTGCGCCGCAGACGCATGTGCTGCTCCCTCGCTTCATTCCTCAGCTCATTTGTAACTGGTGTCGGCGCTCTGGCAGGAGGGAAAATCCATGATTTTTGAAATATTGCTGGCTGGGAGAAGTGCCCCGTGGAAGGGCTGTGGAGGCACAGGGCTCGCAGTGTGTGTGAGGCTCGCTGGGAGTAAAGGCTGCTATAGAGCTGGCAGGACTGAGGTGAGGTGTGTCCTGCTGGCTCGGGGGGATATTTCAGAAGGCATGCTGGAGTGACCTGTGTGAGCTGTGGGGAATGTTCCAGCAAGGCTCTGAATCTGCCCTATTAACGAGACACACTGGTTTATTTCCAAATGCCCCAGAAGTTGTTTGTTGGCTTGTTTTTTTAAATATATTTTTTTAAACCCCCTCTCCCTCTTTCTCAGGTGCCACCTGGGAAAAGCGCTTTACCGCTCCACTTCAGGACAGTTTAGCTGCTGATATTTTGGAGTAGGATGTTCTTGCTTGGGACTCCTGGTGCTGTGAAACGTACCTACTGTACAGTGATGGCTGGCGTTTTACACGTCACCCCTATTAAGGGAAAGGTATTGCCTGGCTGGACTTGTGACTGTTGCCAGTAGCATAGTAGTCATTGTATTACATCAAGGATGAGACTCTGGACAACCTTTTAGGGGTAACTGGCCAGGAGTTTGGATCCTGTTCAGGGAGGAGGGAGGCATTTCCTTGAGAGGGCACGTCTAAAACAGGAAAGACACCCTGTCCTTTCATCTCTATTCCTTCATTATCTGTCTCACTGTTCTCTATACAGTCTCTCGTTGGCATAAACAGGTGGACCAGCAGGGGTGGGACTGAATTTGACCCCTTCTGTTTAGTCTGTAAATAGTTTTCAGATGAACTGGCTCGGACTTGGATTTGACAAGAAAAACTGGTCGAAAAAGTCAAGATTAATACAGAGGTCTGATACTGAAGCCTCAGGATCAAAATAACGACACAAAGATAGTCAGTTGTCAGGTTTGGTGCCAACTGTGTTAGGGTTGACGTCAGTTAAGTCTCATCAGGAACCAGGTGAGAAATACAACACAGAGGCGCTAGTCTGATATTAGCATGTTAGCGCTTTTCTGCTCCTTTCAATCCTGTCACTCATCATGGAAATGTACTGTGTTCTCTGAACCCAGTGCCAAGTGAAGTGACTTCTGATTCACTACAAGGTCCATTTTGTTTACCCACTGAATCTTCTGCATTCTGTTGCTGCGTAGTGGACATCAGACGACTGTTGTGTGACTGGTTTCGGAGTGTTGTGTGACTGGTTTCTGAGTGTTGTGTGACTGGTTTCGGAGTGTTGTGTGACTGGTTTCTGAGTGTTGTGTGACAGGTTTCGGAGTGTTGTGTGACTGGTTTCTGAGTGTTGTGTGACTGGTTTCTGAGTGTTGTGTGACTGGTTTCTGTGCTGTATTGCAGTTGTGATCCTGTGTGCTGGAGCAGACCACGTTAGAGACATCATGCTGGCTGCCCATCGACGGAGGCTGACCAACGGGAGTTACATCTTCTTCAACATTGAGCTCTTCAACTCCACATCGTACGGTAAAGCAACTTTTCAAAAGTATGTCTGGTTTTACTCGAATGGTTGAAGCGAAGATTCAACCATATGTATTTTTTTTTACATGAATGAATTTGGGAGTTTCGCTCTCTGATGTTTTGTGTCAACCTACAGTATGTTGGATGAAAAAGGAGTCTGGGCACAGATGTCAGGTTGACAGCTTTCTGTTTCCAGGGATTACCTCAACAGAGATTCAGGAACTATCCTTTTAACCCTAGTAATTTTTTTATATTTGGTCAATATGACACATACAAAAGTTTAATAAAAAAAATAAAAAAAACATTATTTTTAATTGTATCGCATCATGTTTCCCAGGCAACGGGTCCTGGAAGCGCGGAGACAAGAATGATAAGGAGGCCCTGCAGGCGTACGGAGCTCTGAACACCGTCACCCTGCTGCGCAGCGTCAAACCCGAGTTCGAGAACTTCTCCGTGGAAGTCAAGAAGTCCATCCAGAAATCCGGCTTCCACGACTGCAAGGACTGTGACGATGTACGTACAGTAAGTTGGGGAAACTGCATCCTTCGGCTCTTGATCTGCAGTCGTCTCCCGCATTGTAGCAGCTGTAGGTCATCCTGGCTGTGACAGTTTCTTCCCACTTTCTTCCCTTTAACTTCCCACAATGCTGGATCTGTGGACGTTAGCCGCATCAAGTGAACATCTTTGAGGGGATTACAGGTTTTTTCTCTCCAAGTGTTAGCACTGTACTCACATGCAGTCACAGTCTGAGGTATAAAACGCATCATTGCGAGTGCTCGGTTTTAGTGGTGTGAGTTTAACTCTGGGAATCCTGCAGTGAGCCAGTAAACCTGGCCTTCTGAGCCGGGGTAAACAGTTGCATAACCCTCTTGGACGTGACCTCACCCTCCACTGATAACGTTGAAGGGAGACTCTGTCATTTTCCTCGTAACAGATGGAAAACATGGCTGCCGCCAAACCCTGTTGAGTTGAATCCAGAAACGCTCATCTCAGAACGAGTTTACCTCAGTTTAGGATCTCACTGCACACACACAGGCATGTACGCACACAGGCACACACAGGCTGTACACACACACAGGCTGTACACACACACAGGCATGTACGCACAGGCATACACAGGCTGTACACACACACAGGCATGTACGCACAGGCATACACAGGCTGTACACTCACACAGGCTGTACACACACACAGGCATGTACACACACAGGCACACACAAGCTGTGCACACACAGGCACACACAAGCTGTACACACACAGGCACACACAAGCTGTACACACACAGGCTGTACTTATTTGCGTTTGCATCTCACCTCAGTCGCCAGGCCAGAGAGTGGGGCCCTTTCCCTGTGTCTTACCCTGTCAAGATGCTGACTGGAAAGCTGTCAGAGCTTCCCTGGTGGGTGATTCACCAGGCTAACTGATTTGTTTCAGGCATCGCCTCATTTGGCCCTGAAATCCCCTCCAGCATCCTCTGCTGTACGGTGTGATGTAAGAAGCAATCTGGGGAGTCTAACAGCGTTCAGGACACCTGTGGCTCCAGGTGACACAGGGCTGCTTGTTCTGTCCCCACGTCAGCTGCTAGTGAACGGCCGTCAGAGCTTTAGTAAAGGAAAGCAGCAGAAGATGTGATGTGCCAACAATTGCTTGTTGACAAGTCGACCAGGCCAGGTTAATAAGGCCCCGCGGGGGGGTCTGGCTGACCGAGGGTGACCGGCTCAGAGCCCGACTAAAAACAAGCTCAGAGACAACAGAGGCAAGGCTTCACCAGGAGGGAACCGATGCTTAGAACTAGAGCTTAGAACCAGTCCTTAGGAAACAGAGTTTAAAAACACTTCTTAGGAACCACAGTTTAGGAACCACAGATTAGGAAAGTGTTGTCAGAACTGACAATCTGTCTGTTCATGTAACCACCAACAGAAACCAGAAACCAGGGGAATCTCATCTCAGATGTTAATGTGTAACTCCTCCTGAGGTGAACAGCAGCTTGTGGAGCGTGCTCCATTAACAGCAGGCCCACTCCTGAAACCAAGGAATTCACTTTGTTCAGGACACAAGTTAAAACAATCAATCACATTAGTTAGTGCTTTCATTTAATACTTTTTCACAAACAGACAAACAGTCTTAAGCCCTGTAGAATACACAGCATTTTAAACAGAAATTGACATTGTTTCATCAGAATCAGAATGGGATTTATTCGCCATGAAAGTTTGCACAGACAAAGAATTTGCTTTGGCAGGAAGGTGCATACAATAAACATATACCTAACATTTAAATATGTGGACTATCTATACTGTACATAAACTAGCAGTACTAAGTGGCATTGAGAAACATAAAACCCCTTTAAATGTTGAGTAGTTCCAGCTTGTGTAGTTGATTCCCACTCAGCGTCTGAGTGTGTAGAGGTAAGCAGGTATGTTGTTCGTTAAAGAAGGTGGTACATTTCAGGGGCTTTGACATACAGAGTGGAATGTTCAGTGGAACCTGGTTTTTCCGCCATACACGGACGGTGCCAACTAATTCTGAGACGGCTAGTTCCCAGTCTGCTTGTCAAGGATGGAAATGAGACGTCCCAAACAGCATCCATGAACATAACAGGAGGCGTCATTGTCAACGTGGGCATGGGTACCTGTTTGTATCGTGTGCTTGAGGGAATATTAATTTATCAAGTCTTTTACTTATGACATGGGAATACAGAAAACAGCAAATATGTCAGTATCAAATAGAATTCCTTTCTACTGAATACTCTAAAGTTACATAAAATATGGCCGGGGTTCAAAGCCAGCCTAGGCCCTTTGCAGCATGCCTCTCTCTCTCTCTCTCTCTCTCTCTCTCTCTCTCTCTCTCTCTCTCTCTCTCTCTCTCTCTCTCTCTCTCTCTCTCTCTCTCTCTCTCTCTCTCTCTCTCTCTCTCTCTCTCTCTCTCTCTCTCTCTCTCTCTCTCTCTCTCTCTCTCTCTCTCTCTCTCTCTCTCTCTCTCTCTCTCTCTCTCTCTCTCTCTCCCTCTCTGCCTCTCCCTCTCTGCCTCTGCCTCTGCCTTTCTTGTCACACTTGACTTAAAACTGTCCAATAAAACATAAAAAATGCCCCGAAAATATCTTATCTCTATAAAAGAGTGAAGTGTCGTTCAGCTGGTCAGGCCTTTTACATTACATTACATTACATTACCATTACATTTAGTCATTTAGCAGACGCTCTTATCCAGAGCGACTTACAGTAAGTACAGGGACATTCCCCCGAGGCAAGTAGGGTGAAGTGCCTTGCCCAAGGACACAACGTCAGTTGGCACGGCCGGGAATCGAACTGGCAACCTTCGGATTACTAGCCCGATTCCCTCACCGCTCAGCCACCTGACTCCCTTTTGTAAGCTGTAGAGAGACTGAGGAGCGCAGAGCCAGGAAGCCTCTCGTATTCTCCCTCCCACTAACTCCCGTTCGGCCCACGCAAGAAACCATATGCATCCAACAGCCACCGGAGAGGGCAGGTCTCCTGTGCGGGGGGCATCCCCTCTCTCCAGGAGGCACAACTTACTGTCTTGCCATATCCCAAATATTTATATTCAACCCCAACCAGTAGGTGGGTGTGTTGGATTACAGCACGTTTGTTAGGATCGGAACACGATTTACATTATAAAAGTGGAACAAGATCGAAATCACTTGATTTCAGTCAGGACTTCAAACTCCAACTGTGAAACGGTTCTGTTAATGGACACTTTCCCAGAAAAACAAGGATTCATTTCACTTTGAGCAATAGTTCCTCCTCGAGACGTCTGTAAACACTCATGGAAAGATTACGAAAGAACATTTTAACGACTAAAATACAACCTGTAAGCTGTGTAGTAGCAGAAAGTAACATACATGATCGTTTGACATGACAAGTGTAATTCTATATGTCATACTAACTGTCAAGATTCATCTCTAGATTGATCCTCAAGTTACAACAGTTGTGGTTTTACATTTAGTCATTTTACATTTAGTCATTTAGCAGACGCTCTTATCCAGAGCGACTTACAGTAAGTACAGGGACATTCTCCCCGAGGCATGTAGGGTGAAGTGCCTTACCCAAGGACACAACGTCATTTTGGCTCGAACTAGCAACCTTCTGATTACTAGCCCGATTCCCTAACCGCTCAGTCACCTGACCGCTCAGTCACCTGACCCTCATTACTCATACAGGACAGTGATTGTGTTAATGAAACACTGCAAAGTCCTGTCTTGTTCAATGGAGGCAGAGTTTTAGCTGCAGCGGCGCTGGGCTGTGAAGGCCACAGGGTCCTCCTACATCATCCAGGGATGATGACACACAATCGCTCAGAGGCCAAATTCATCTCAAGCAATTAGACTTATTATCACTAAAGTAGTCGTTCTTGACAGCCTGATTATTCAACCAGGCTTTTACCTCGGAGCTATGAGCTGGAGGACGGAGGCTGGGAGCTTGGTGGTGTGAGTGCGGTAACACCAAGCTCCTCCAAGCCATTTCAGAGACTTAAATAAGTGATGGAACACACTCGGCCAGCTCGAAAGCAACGCTGTCCAGATAGGAGCTGATTCATTTAACTGTTTCGTATTCTTAATTTTAAAATTGATTTGCAAAAGAAGGTCTTTGAAAGACAGAAATACACAGACTTGACAGAGATGGCACCCAGGAAAGAGCACCAGTAGCAGAACAGATCTCTACTGCGGCTCCCTGGTCACACACTCCGCTGCTCCACGGGCCACGCCCTGGACGGCTGCTGTGTGTGTCTGCTGGGGGTACGACACCTGCTGCTTCACGTTGAGTGAGTGGGATGGGAAGCTGGTTAGTTTAGAGTGTGTGTGCGTTTGTATGTGTGAGTGTGTGTGCAAACAAGTGTGTTTGTGAAACAGAGTGGAAAAGAGAGAGAGAGAGAGAGATGACAAAATGCAGCAAAAAAAAGACTGGGTATAATCACACATCATTCTCGTCATCATTCACCAGCGTTTGGACAAAGAGCTCTGTGTCTGCCCCCATAGTGGGTGTCAGGGGCCAGACTGGATGACTGGTGTCCAGGACCCTGGCGCTCTGTCGGGCAGAGATAACCCCCTCTGTCCCCCTCCCCACACTGGACACTATCAGTACACATCCAGAGACCATCTTGTACCAGAGAATGAGGGGTGAGGGGGAGGGGGGGGTGAGGGTGGCGAGGGGGGCAAGGGGTGAGGGGGAGGTGTGTGACGGGGGAGGGGGGAGGAGTGTGGGGGGGAGGGGATGTTGTAAAGGAGCAGTTGAAGGTTGTGTAACCATGTAGTGACATGGTAGTTAATGCAACCTCATAGTGAAGTCTAACTACAACATTGTTCTTAAACATTAATAATGACTTCTATACGGTGCCATCATGAGTTGACAACAAAGTACTCAGACTCTTATGTGGTTTTCACTCAACATCTCCTACACAACATAAACACATATAGATGTATATTTTACAAGTTAAGTATGAATAATTACGCACTGAAGGGGCTCTTCATCGAGTGCTTTATTTATTCATACTTTTACGTAAGGCTCTTGTGTAAAAGTGCCATTGAAATTCTGGTTGCCAGTTCCAGAGTATTGACAATGAAAAGAGATTATAACTGTTGCAAACTGCTGTGATTTATGCAGTGCGATTTAATGCTGTGTGCACTAATGTACCATCCATACTGTATATATAATATAGATTACCAGTTGGTGAATAAGATGAATCATGATGTAAATGTGAAACCTCTTTTTAAGACTCCACTCTTTATCCCATTGACTTCACAACGCTGGGTTCTAAGTAACACCCCACATCACTTCCCCTCTGTCACCCTCAGGTCACGTGTCACAGCTGACTCTTACTGAGAATCCTAGTTTAGTTGACACACGAGTCATTGCTGTGTATCGTTCCTGTCCAGTATGAGTCTGTGTATCGTTCCTGTCCAGTATTAGTCTGTGTATTGTTCCTTTCCAGTATGAGTCTGTGTATCGTTCCTGTCCAGTATGAGTCTGTGTTTCGTTCCTGTCCAGTATGAGTCTGTGTATCGTTCCTGTCCAGTATGAGTCTGTGTACCGTACCTGTCCAGTATGATTCTGTGTATTGTTCCTGTCCAGTATGAGTCTGTTTATCGTTCCTGTCCAGTATGAGTCTGTGTACCATTCCTGTCCAGTATGAGTCTGTGTATCGTTCCTGTCCAGTATGAGTCTGTGTATCGTTCCTGTCCAGTATTACATTATTATTAAATTACAAAACAGTTTAATTTAAAACTAAGCTTAAAGTTAACATCAAAACCGATCCCTGTCACTCTGTGACGAGCATGTGTGCTCTTGGATTAGCACTGGAAGCAAAAGCTACCCTACATACAGCAATCTTTCCTGTCTGACATGACTCCCATGAAGACTATTCTGCTTACTACTGGCAACCTTTGTGCTATTTGTCACGAAACACGATTTGTGTGTGTTTGTGTGTGCCTGTGTAGGGGTATAAAGGGTGTAATTAGTGTGTCTGAATACGTCTTTTCTTCTATTGAGTCGTAAATAAAGGCTTTGGTTGAATCACTGTGTGGTGGTTTAACCCACAGGCACACTGTGTGGGAACATATTGCACCAAAGTGGCAAGAAGCAGTTAAACATGTAAAAGGGTCTATTGTGTTGTGTGAAGTTGCAGTAGAATCGCTACCTACTATATTTTAATTGTATATTTTTGACTATCAGCAGAATGCATTCTTTATCCAAACTACATCTTAGATCTCTCAGCAGCTCCCTGACAGACAAATGCAGATTGTTCGTGTGATAGGAGACAAGCCTAGGAGACTGGCCTAGGAGACAAGCCTAGGGGACAAGCCTAGGAGACAAGCCTAGGGTGCAAGCCTAGGGGACAAGCAACAAACCAACACCATATTAAACATTACAAAGTAGATCTTGTAAATGGTTTTGGTAAGCACACACACACAAACTGGCTGCAGTGGTTTGTTCAGGTCAGCATTTGCGCTGTTCTATAATAATCTTTATTCTATATGAGGTTATTATTAGAAACCTGCAATCCCCCTTTAACTTTATTTAAACCATTCGAACCATTTGTTTGAAGAGAGCAAAGGTATGTCCACAGATTGTGTTGTTAGGGTTGAGCAAGTAAATGAAGTAAGATATGAAACCACAGCAGGGTTTGTGCTATCCGCACGCTCATGTTTTCAAAAATATTTTTTTAATCCCCAAGAACGGGCTTCAGCTCAGGTTCTAAATAAGAAAATATATATTTGAAAAAATAAAATAAAAAATACAGTGACACAGCTATCGGCCTTTCCTAGTTCCTGCTTGTTAATAGGCTGTTGAAGGTGAATGTAAATATACAGACATCACCTCCTTCGTTATTGAATTCCCCGTGAGCAGCAGTGCTGAGTTGCGTGGGGATTCTGTCATGTTTAGATTGGGCTGTGCTCAGGGGCTATATGCTCAGGAGGACTTGGACTGGAACAGAGATCCCAACCATAACATTTGCATGTACCATATTAGTGTTAACCTTTTGGTATTCATAGCCCATGTTGGATTACCATCAGCAGCAGCCCAGTCATTCTGCCATTTTATAAATGTGTGGCTTAAAAGGAATAGTTCCAAATCTATACAACAATGTCTTGTGTATTTCCTATTCTACAGTGTTGAAATGGTCTAGTGTTCACTGATGTGCGAGCTGAGTGGTCAGGTTGGGTAGAAGCAGGTGAAGCAGAAGGGATGACAGTCCTCTCCTCTCTCCTCTCATCTCTCCTCTCATCTCTCCTCTCCTCACCTCTCTCATCTCTCCTCTCATCTCTCCTCTCATCTTTCCTCTCATCTCTCCTCTCCTCACCTCTCTCATCTCTCCTCTCATTTGTCATCTCTCCTCTCATCTCTCCTCTCATCTCTCCTCTCATCTCTTCTCTCATCTCTACTCTCTCGTCCTCCGGCTCCTCCAGATCAACATGTTTGTGGAGGGTTTCCATGACGCCCTGCTGCTGTATGCCATTGCGCTGCACGAGGCCATGAGGAACGGCTCCAGCAAGAAAGAAGGGGCGGAGATCACCACCCGCATGTGGAACCGGAAGTTCGAAGGTACAACCACCTCTCCTGTCACCCCCTTTCCACCCCCTCCTCATCCAGAAACACTCGTCCACTTGGAGGCCATTTTCGGACCGTAAAACAAGTCAGATTGCTGTCTTCAGGTCAACTTACTGCATCTTGTCCTGAGAAAAGAGAATTAGCAAACTGCATTAACCTATGCAGTGAATTAGCAAACTGCATTAACCTGTGCAGTGAATTAGCAAACTGCATTAACCTGTGCAGTGAATTTGAAAACAACCAAAACGTTTCAGTCACTAGAATGTAGTTCCAAAGCGGATGCTCACTGCTGAAGCCAGTTAAAAGGCCAGATCTGCACACTGCCAGCACTCAACGTGAAATAACAATGTTTTGTTCAGCAGGAGTCGTGAAGAACAGGGTCATATTTTCTTGTTAAAAGAAATAATATTTTAAAAATGCGAAGAATTTGGAAACTCAGGCGCGAGGATGAAATTACAATTCTTGGAGAGCTTGCCAACAATAACGGCGGGAGGGGAATGAGATTTCCTGTTATAGTGGCTGGAATTCCTGCTTTTTTTCTCTCTGTCTCTCTCTTACTCTCTGTCTGTCTCTGTGTCTCTCTCTCTTACTGTCTCTCTGTCTCTGTCTCCGTTTCCCCAACTCTCCCTCTCTCCTCTCTGTCTCACTCTTTAGTTTTCTTTTCTTGTCCCCATCTGAGGGTGATGGTTAGGTAGGTTTGTCTCCTCCCCATCTGAGGGTGATGGTTAGGTAGGTTTGTCTCCTCCTCATCTGAGGGTGGTTAGGTAGGTTTGTCTCCTCCCCATCTGAGGGTGATGGTTAGGTAGGTTTGTCTCCTCCTCATCTGAGGGTGATGGTTAGGTAGGTTTGTCTCCTCCCCATCTGAGGGTGGTGGTTAGGTAGGTTTGTCTCCTCCTCATCTGAGGGTGATGGTTAGGTGTTCCCTGATTGATTTGGTCCTTCCCGGGACGTGTGTCCTTCAGGAATCGCAGGCCAGGTGTCCATCGATGCCAACGGGGACCGGGATGGAGACTTCTCAGTGATGACCATGACGAACAGGGAGGCCGGCACGTACGAGGTGAGCACAGGCTGGAGGACGTCTTTGAAGGGAAGCTTGAAGTGGTCAGGAAAGTAACACAATGAGCCTAATCATGGAACCTGTGTTGTCTGGGGTTATTCTGCAAATGCAGCTTTAACACGCATCCTTAGTAAGGATAGGGAAAATCAAGATGTTGAGAAATTAAAAGACCTACAGTATATCAGAGTATTTGGAAAATCTTTGTTTTCAGGTGGTATGTAACTTCCTTGGCATAAACGGAAGCTTCCAGATGATGCCTGCGTTCAACAGCGAACATTTCACCCTGAAGGGACGTCACCAAACCCCCCACACAGACCTGCCAGACCAATCATGTAAATTATTTCAAATGATCTTTTCTCTGGAATGCAAACCTATCGATTTCTCAATGCGATGCAGCAGTAATAATAATAGTAATAACATAGTTATTTAGCTCTTATTCAAAGTGACATAAGAGGGGGGATTTGAACCTGCCATCTCCTGACATGCAGTCCCACGCTCCAGTAGCAGTAACATCCATGACAGTGTGTGACGGCCTGCTCTTCTCCCCAAGCAGGCGGACTGGGGGTTTCGGCCATGGCTGGGATCATCGTGGGAGCCCTCCTCGGAACCGCCCTGCTCCTGGCATACTACTTCTTCAGGTGAGCAATCGCGACCGGGGTTCGAATCCCTCTCTCACACTTAACTTAAAATCTTTCCAATAAAAGCATGAAATATGCCCCTAAAACTGATATTAAAAAAATTGAACCACCTGAAAAACTCACCCGCCCCCCGTTGTTGATGTGCAGGAAGAACTACAGGATAACCATCGAGCGCCGAGCGCGCAGGGAGGAGTGTGACATCGGCAAGCACCGTCAGCTACGAGAAGACTCCATCAGATCAAATTTCTCCGCAGCGTAGACCACCATTTGCTCCTCACCTTCGCTCCAGCGAAGCACGTGTTGGAATGTCACCAAAGACTATTTAGAGGCTGTCAAAAGGAGTCCTTTTATTTAAAAGATACCATAGTTTTAATGTTTTATTTTTTTCTTTGCTTTTTTTTTTTCTTAAGATCGTCTTTTTTTTGTTTTGTTTTTTTGACTTTCATAAACTCAGGAAAGTTGCATCAATCACACAGCACCACTTTGCATTGCATTTAATCTCTGTTAAAAGTCAAAGGTGTGTTACCTTCCTAATAGTCACAACCTCGCAATATTCTGGTTCAGAGATAAATGTATAATGAGTATTTGACCTGTGTATGAGGTGTTTAAAGGTTTGGTTCGTACAATTCATTGGTTCAGTTGGTTAGTAGACGTTCTCTAAAGCCAGGTTGTCAGACAGACAAAGAATTGCACTCAAAGTTACAACTAGTGTTCCTTAATTGAGAACCCTGTGATGTGCTTGAGCCACAGTACTAGAGCACACATGACATGCAGAGTTTAAATAAGGATCTTTTGAAAAGCGTTCAGCAGGTTAGTAACCTCAGCATGACTCACTCCTGCAGTCCTAGCTTCACACAGTCTGCACTGTTGCAGTGACACTACGGGCCCTGGACAGTCACGTTTGGTATTTTGGTTCTGTTTCCCAGCACTTTAGCATTTTAAACGATTAAACGTGTAACAATGGCTATGAGCCTAAAATGCTAAAGGGTTTAATCATCCAAATCATCAGATGAACAGCACTTTTTAGACATAATCCCTTCATTTCAGGGCCAATCGTCTGTTCCAGGAGTTTGTGTTGTTAGGTCATGATCACGTCTTCGTTCTAGCTTTCACTTTTGTCTTTGGAGTTAAAAAATATGAGACAGACAGCAGTGTCGATGCAAATCAACCTGACCATCACAAGGCCCAAAATGAAACACTAAATTAATCAGTGACATTGCTGGGCAAGCCAAAAAAACAGTTTGGTTTATCATTAACGAGAGAACAGTACTGGTGAGCTCAACTGTGGAAAAGAACTCTCTAGACCAAATAAGACTATGTTAGCCAATGGGCAACGAATGTTGTCCGTTGTGAAAAAAAGTCTGGGAACAGCCAAACAGATCAGAAATACTCTTCTGGAAGAAGAATGCAACAGTGCAAACCTACTACTGAGAATTATTAACAACAACATAAACCCCAGAAATAAAACAGGGAACATGGAGACCAGATTGTAAGAGCTGTGGACACGAGACAGATGAAGTGGGTGAATGAGCAAAGTAAGGAGAACAGGATATCCTCACTACCATCTTAGCTGGGAAATGCGCGGGAGACGAGTTCTGGCACGCCTGGCCACTACTGGAGCTCTTTCCCTTGTTATCGATTATGTGAAGGCAGAAGAAGGAGGGATTATGAAGTGAACTAGATTTGTGTTTTGCTCAGTCACAAGCCTCACAATATACTGGATCACAGATCTCTGCAGAGAATAAGCAGTTTGAGGATAACTTTGTTGTACATAATGCTGAACCATCCAAGGACTTTCTGTGCCCTAAAATGCCATAAATGATTGATCCAATGTTTCAGAAAATACCCACGTTTAATAATGATAGTGTGCACGCTGCACTTTAACCCTGTTGAACTCAGAAGTGCGAGAACACAAAACCAAAATAACAAAACCTGAACACTTCACTGTTCATCACAGATGGTGCTCACAGTAGCTTCAAAGTATTCCGGTGTTTAAACAACGTACGTGAGCACATGCTAAGCTGTGTTTAATCAAAGAGTTGTCAAGGAAGTTCTGAAGATTTGCACCTGATTACTAATTATAATGAGAGATTTCTAAGGAAAATCACGCATTCTGTCTACAATGTAAATATGCACAGGATATAAAGGACATTTTCACTTAGTGCACTTAGACACTAAGTAGTCATGGACAGATAACTCTCTATATATCTCACCAAGAGTTTTTCAGTGCTCTTAGTCATTTGACAAAGTTCAATGTAGGGACACTATAGAATACTGTGGAGGAATCCACCTAGTATGTGTAAATTAGAGTTATATTTATGTATTTTAGTACAATAAAGGATAATTATTTTGTACATAGTTGATAGAGAACACCTTACCTACTAACAGTACAGTATTAGGCAAATGTTTGTGTAAACCTGTAATATGTCACGCTCATCCATCGTGTTGATCATTTGGTCTTATGCACAGCAGTATCTCATTATAACACGCTGTAGATACATTGAATTGTTTTTCAATTTCTTAAACTCTGTTTTGAGTCTGCCCTTGCATAACTCTCCACTATTCTCCCTGGTTTCTAAGCAACAACAATGTGTGATGAATTCATTTGAAATGCATAACCTGCTTGTCTCCCCTTAAACATTACTTGTCAATTGTAGTGCATTCATATCTGAAATATGGATCTAAGATAGTGACACAAACAAGAATAAAGCGTTCAGTGCTTTTATTAACTTATTTTGGCATTGAAAGAAAAATTATGTGGTAAGAAAATGTTTAAGGAAAGTAAACTTTCTGGATTGATTTAACCATGTGTGTTATTCCAGGTTTATCTTTTTACGGTATTGTTATTATTATTTATCTAACTTGGACATTTCCTGCGTATGTTTCACGACACTAGCGATCGCATCCGATGAGAAATACTTTTTGTTAATGTTGTCAGTTGGGGAACAAAAATGGTTTAAAAGCTTGCTGGTGTTCCTGGCTCAGTAACCTGGCAGGGCCCACTGTGTTCAACACAAAGCCTCATATACTCATTACAATGTATTCAGAGGTATCTGGCATGGTATTGGTGAATGTGAGCACCAGCTACTTGTCTGAAGAGACAAGCTGGGGCAGCAGGACACGACCCTCTCTGTGGCCCACATACATCAGCCTGCCTATATGCCAGTTTGAAAAGCATTCCTTGGGTCAAAAACGTATATATATTTTTTTTTGTTGCTACTCTCAAGCAGCACGTCCCCTTAATAATGTTTTGCGATCTCAATTTGTTGTGGGCAAAAATGTTGTTGCAAAAAATGCATATGCAAGTTCATAGTATTGCTGGAATATATATGAGAATAAGGAACCTTTTTTTGTTTCTTTTTTTGCTGGTATCTCAACCTTTAACCACTCGTGATACAAGACCACATTTTCACATGATCAGATTGTATGATTTGAAAATCTCAATGGAGCTAGTGATAGGGTTAAAATGTGCTGATGTAACTGCACATACAATTATCTGCATATAATGTGATGTTATTTATTGATACAATTTTGTGGAAATGTTAAATTAGAGTGTTCATCCAACCCCTTGTGCTGTTGTGTAATATACTGTATTATTATCAGAAGTACATATTCTTTGGAAATATCTGCCTTTTACAAACATCTATTGCTTGATACATCTTGAAATTAATTTTTTTCAAGACATGTATCTAATTTTAGATTACCAAATGCTTTTTTCCCCCAACCTTAAAGAAAGTCCTCTCAAATATATTTAGGTGATCTGTCTGTGCTGAGAAGGGAGGGCCAACAAACAGCTTAAATTCCTCATGGACCCCTGAGAGTCCGTGGGTAAACAGCTCTGAATGGCGAGGTTGCTGTGTGAACACTACCCTCTTTGCCAACACAAACCATGACTCATTGCTCTGTCCACCACAGTAAATACATCTTAGTCACTAGAAGCTGAATTAAATACATTTTCCTTGAAATTGGAATAAAACAAACAACCACATGATGCTGGATGAATTTGATAAACAGTATTGTAGTCCACCACACTGGTATTTCGTCTTCTATTCAATGGCATCATTTAGTGACTCACGGAAATGCTGTACACTTTCAAAACAGAGATAAATCTTTTATTAATCTTGATTAATGATTAATCTACACTCAACCTATAATGACAAAGTAAAAAATGAAATATTTTGCATAATTCTACTATTTTGAAAAAAGGTTTGGGTGTATTTTTTTATTCAGAGTTATCTTAGAATATCTAGAAAATTAAGAGTGTTTATCTTTTGCAAATCGTTTGCATGTGGTCTTTTACAGAATCCATATCAGCCAAGCTCATCTTGTGTTGATCCCATGCTTATCAGATGTCTCCGTGGAAACCTTCCAGGGTCTGTTGTCTCCGTGGAAACCTCCCAGGGTCTGATGTCTCCGTGGAAACCTCCCAGGGTCTGATGTCTCCGTGGAAACCTCCCAGGGTCTGATGTCTCCGTGGAAACCTCCCAGGGTCTGATGTCTCCGTGGAAACTTCCCAGGTGCTGAGGGGAGACAGATCCCGGGGAGCTTTGAGGAAATCAAAAAACTAAAATTATGTTTTGGTTGTTATGGTTACACAAATACTAGATAGTTCAGACCAGCAGTCACCAGTTGACACACTCTTTACCTTCGGGCTTGCCACATCAGCACTTAGTAACAGCAAACCCACGTGATGTCACTGTTCACAATTACTTCCATCAATTAATTCTATAGTCATCCCTAAAAGCCAGTAAAACTGAATTGTGAAAGTGTTGCAGGGACACTTGAAAGCGCGTCACATCCTTCATTGAAAACAGCTTTGCACAAAGTAGAAGTATCACATGACTGGACCTCAACCCCTCCAATTGTAATTATTAACCTGTGACTAATACATAATATAACTACGTCTGCTCTATAGACTTATAAGGTGTTGCAACTCCTGTATCCTTTCATATGTCCTACCTGACTAACCTTTAAAGCAGATAACTACAAATCACAGTCGAAATTGCTGTGTCCAAAAGTCAGATCAATGGGAATTCCAAGACCTATAAAAAACAAAGGCAATTCAGAATCGCTGCCTTCTATTTCACATCTGGCAATGGGAACCCCAGTGGAAAAATTCCTCAGATTCTTTTTAATTAAAGGGCTGCAAAGCTATAAGGTACAACCTGTGAGCTGGATTCAGCCTGCGAGCAGCCCTACTGAAAGGATTCAGCCTGCAAGCAGCCTTGCTGAAAGCCTGGTAAGGGTTAGGCTAACCCTAAAGGGAGAACAGCGAGCTGGCTGGCTACTGACCTGACCTGTTTTACATTCTTGGCCCCAAATTGCATTGTGTGTCTTTCAACAGGGGACATTATTGTACTTTCTAGTGGACTGTTTTACGAGTTTGTGAGTGAATGTCCACTTTACAGCCTTGGCATTTCTTTAAAAGAAACACATGATACAGTAACAACATCAAATACTTGACTCAACTGTTGACTTAACAGTTAATATGTTATTGCACAGTGCACGTGCACTGTGCATGTGCACAGTGCTATTGATGAAGATGACGATACCAGTTGATTGAACCCATGCTTCCTGCCTGGTGCTTGGATGTATTTTCAACAAAAAAATAATCTGTTACTTAGATGTGCAAACCATGAGGCCTACGCCTTCCTATCATGGACTTTACTAACTGCAGTTCTCCTGGGAGAAGCAAGCAGTTTAATTGTCCATTTGGTTTTATACATATATACAGTACCAGTCAAAAGTTTGGACACATTTTCCCATGGAAAGTGTACTTTAAGTCAGGTTGGCCTCCCTCACAGAATTTGATGAGATCTTCAGTAGGATCCTTTTCTTAACCCTTGTGTTATCTTCGGGTCATTCTGACCCATCAGTCATTGTGACCCACCGTCGTATTGCGACAACTTTACCGCAAACAAAAACAAAGTGAAGCATTTTATTTTAACCGTCGGGCTGTCTCAGACCCCCCACATTGCAAAGGTTAAAATAAAAATTATTTTTATTTGTTTTTGTATTGGGTAAAATTGGGTAAACACAACGATGGTTCGTTATGAACCTTTGGGTCATGTGACCCGAAGGCAGCACAAGGGTTAAAACCCCAATGAGCGTAGCACTGCTCTCCATGTGAGGAAATACAATTTCACGTCTGACAGTGGTGAATCTCTGAGGACCTAAAATAAACAAGTAATTTGAAAAGTGATAAAGGTATTGTTGGAAATTCCATCTTCCCTAATGCAAATCATTATCTTTTGTTACATATCCTTGTAAAATAACATTGAGGAGTAGATTGCAAACTTTGCCCCTCTCTGAAAATAAACGAAGGAGAAAGGAATTTAAAACATAGTTGCTACATAGATCGCATTACTATCTAGATGAGTTAAGTGCTCTAGACTTTTACTGGAAAGCTATATTAAACATATTTATTGACTAGTGTTTTAGGAGTACAATATAGTGTGTTTAAAATGTTGTTTACCTTGGTCTACAGCCAAAAGACCATTTTTTGTCAACTCTATAGGTGCAATGTTGTGTTGCAGTGCCAAACTACAGGAACTACAAGAAGCTTTGAAAAAAGACAGCAGGAACTTCCACTGAGGTGAGGACAGCAAAGCCTCACATCAGGACACACAGTCTTTATCAAATCTATAACACTGCAAGAAAGGACGACTGCAGCCAACATTGGAAAAAAGAACTGATTCCTTATACATTTTCGCCTGAAAACAATTTAAATGAATTTAAATGAATCAGTGCAGTTTGGCTTTGTTTCCAGTCCTTCACAGAGAAAAATAAAACAGAAGAATTCCTTTTAAATTATTATGCAGTTGCATGTGATGTGAGGTAAACAGACGTCCCTGCGATTGGCATCAGCGTTGTTCCAAACATCCCAGAAGCAGCCAATCAGCTTTAGTCTCAACAAAGTCAGACATTACCCTTATCCTCTCCAAATGTCTTCACAGCACAGTGTACTGACCACAGCCTGTGTGTGGCCGGGGTTTCATCCCTCTGCGTGACGTCAGAGATCCTTTATCAGTCAGAATTCTCACCCTCCAGACCCGAGCCGGCTGCTCTCTCTCAGGCTTCCGTCCTTCCTGCTCTCAAACTTCCACCTCATTAGTCCCCTTCCAGGGAGATCCATATATTTGGACTCCGCGTTAGCATTGGACATACGACCACTGTTGGATGACGTTGCAATTAAATAAATAAAAAACACAGGAATACGATTTTATTGATTTATACATGTAAAATAGATGTTGTGTAGTCGTCTGTGTATTGTATGAACTAGCAGTTTGTTTATATTTTCTTTACTGTCGCTTTAATGTTGTTGTTTGTCTTTCATAGTGAAATGCATGGTAGCCTGTCAGAAATTAAACTACATGACCTATTCTGGAAAACCTGTTGAAATAATAGATTACCTATCCTCTTTTGTCGGACCAAATGTCTTATACATGGTCATTTGTTTTATAGTCACAGTAGCTAATGATTTGAGGCGATTGAAGTCATTAAATGTCCCCGTTCAGGACAGTGACCTGTAGCAGGGAGACTGAGTTCTTGGCTTTCATTCCTCTGTACAGACATGGTTGCCCCAAACATCTAGTTTAGCAAAACAATCTGTGTAAGACGCAGGGTTTACAGTATATTTGTTTCTGGCAAAGTACAGTAAACAATAGCAAGCAGGTTGAAATTGACTAGGCCTGTTTCCACTCCTATATGGAAAATTAAAAAAAATTACGTTTACACAGTGTCATTTTACAACATTGTACAGCAGGTAGCATGAAAGTACATCAGAAGTCACCAGCTTGTGAAAATAAATCAAAATGACAGTTTGTGATTGTGTTTACATTAATAACTCCTTAATACACCATGGATGAATACACATTCTCAGTTTGGGGCTCTGCTCCCCTGAAAATAAAACATATAAAAACCGAAGGCCCTCGGTACATTAGTAAAGGAAACAGTTGTACTTCAATTTGGCTTCGAGCTAGGAAGACTGAAAGGATCTGGATGTCTGTCAAACCACAGAGGTTCTTAGCTGTGTTTCCCATCCCTGAAGTCAGTCCAGCACAGAACCAGGAACTGGAGATGCTTTGAGAAGGAAGAGCCACAAGAGGCTTGTTTGTAGTGAATGATCCTTCGAAGGAAAACCTGATCCCTCAGAGCCACAAGATTGGGAAGGATTTATAAAAAAAACATGACTGGAGGTGTGCTGCATATATGAGATGTTTCATATGTCTCTAGAGCATCACCATCATATCAAGTCATGGTTGAGAAGCTGGTTCATTCTGGTGTTTTCCTTCACATGAAGAGATGAGATGTTTTAGCAAGATTCATTTTTCTTTCTTGATTTATATGAATTTTGAAAACTGAAAATAATCCTGCTAGTTTTTCACCTTTATAATTACTGTCTGATACAGAACTTGTTCATTAATAAGGATTGTAGCATTAGTCCGTTTTCACATTATGTGACATCTGTGATGGCTTTTCAAAGATAGAGAACTTTGGACAAGCAAAGGAAAACATCATATATTATTGGATGATGATTGGATTTGTGTATTCATGTTTTGAGGAGACCAGAGTGTCTAGTGCTCTCAGCTGTGGCTGTTTTTGAACTCTAAAACTTTCTCCATATTATGATCCTGATTCTGGAGTAGGTACAACCACTTCTGCGTCAGACTGTATTGCGCTCAGGTCTTTTGAGAGGACATGCCTTTCATCCAAGAGAGCTCTTAAAGGGCAGCCTGCAGGGACAAACCTTACTTTAACATCTAAACCAAATAACGTGACTTAAAAACTGTGTTATGGGATGTTAATCTTCAAAAGCACTCTGGCTATACGACTGTGAGTGACCCACCCTGTTTTATAGCCAGTCTGTATTTTGTAGATTGAAGTTCTGAGGTCTGAAGTCAGTGTGGAAGGTTTACCTGATGCATTCCCATCATGACCGTGGTTTGGATTTTATTAAAACTGCATGCGGAGTCAGGGCCCTTCAGTGTTCTCAATTATTAATATTTATAGCAGGATAGGATCTTACCTCAGCACTGGCCCGCTTTTAATAGCATGCAAACTAGCAGAGGTCCAAAGTAACAAAAAAAAAACTAACAAGACCTTGATTTATTTCTTTTCAGATCAGTTTAATCACTTTATTTACCTTTGTGATCTTCTTTCATTCTGCATACACTCAGTCAGACCTCATGTTGCCTTTGTATTCTAGTCCTTATACTTTCAAAAGCTTTTTGGAACTGGTTAACATAAATCACAACCTCATTTAGCTTGGAACCCTAAGTGTAGTTTCTCCCTTTTCATTACATTCAACAATATGAGATCTCATTATCAGGCTATTTTTCTGTCTTGATCATTCAGTATAGTATACGGTATGTTATGTGTTGATGCGTCATCACCACCATCCTTTTGTTTTGACTGATCATTCAATCTGATTTTCCAGAAGTGTCATTGCTAAGCCAAACTTAACCACATGAGCGAAATTGAGTGAAAAGTTCAGTTTAATTGTGGCTAAAGTAAGCAAATTATACATTAATCACACCCGACAATACATTTAAAGTGAGATGTAGATGATTAAGAGTTAAAAGAGACTAATGTTCCAGAGTGGTGAATCACCTCAGGAATCACTGTGCTGTGATTATAGCTGGCTGGATTTCATCAATGTAATTTTTGTAGATGCATGATCAAATATAAAAGTCCAGACAGATGAAAGCAGGTCTGTGCATGATTCTAGTGAGGGATTCATCATCTGGTCACCACAATAAATGTCAACAGTACTTCCATGTAAACAGCCATAGCTGATATAGGTATTGTATACTGTTGCTTTGTGAAATGTGGTTTGTCAAAGCATCACTGTAAGACATATTTGACTAACTCCATATTTTTCCTTTGTAAATGGGTAATGGTGTAGGCTGTATTGATGCCATGTTCGCTCTTTGTACTCAGAAAGGAGTCCTTGGTCAAAGTCAACAATAATCTTTAATTACACAGTATATAATAGCAATGTGACATTTTGAATGTCTTCCCCTCAACACCAATTTATTTGGCTAATCCTGCCGCCATCTGTGGCTCCAGATTAGACAGTTAGAACCTTCTGTGTCCTTGGTCGCAGGCTATTCTAACCAACAATTAAATCAAAACAATCTGAGTTTATTTCTGTATGACGTGCATCTCCGTCAGAAAGATTTTGTGGTGGTATTTAAATGTCCTTTGTTTAAACATTTATGGCATTTTTCACATTTTAAGTGGAGTTTTGCCTGCTGCTCTCCTTATGTTGGAGATATGTGTTTCATTAGCCTTTTTAATAATCAGTTTCTTAACAACAGACAACAAAGGTTATCATAGGTTACATTTTTTGTCAAAGTTCAGGTTAATGCAGTGTGACATGTTAATCAATTCCAGTGAACTGTGCAACATGCAACTTTACAGACACACCAAACTATTTCTGACCTTTGAAATAGTGTAACTGAACACCTTCTCACCTGGTCAGCTGAATACTAGTTTGCATTGTAAATAACAGATTACTTGACTGGATTGAGTTTCTTAGAGGTTTAGTGCATCAATTCTTTAAAAGCTTAAATAACAAATGAACATAAAAAAATATATAGACACTAGCTGCAGTTAAAACAATACAATAATTGTCTCATGCAAACTTTGATTTACTTTCAGGCTTTTTGACTAATGTAGATGAAAAAAAAAATCAGAAAAGGCTTAAACATAAACAGGAGACCAATGTTTATCTCTCCACCCAAGTGGCCACATCCTGCAGTAGGAAACGTAATACTGGAACAATTGTATACAACTTTTTTTGTGGCTGGGGACAGGTAGTGTGGTGGTGCATGTACCCCTTTTCACAAAATAATTATTCTACTTTGTTTTGTTTCCATTCCCTGCCCGCTGACGGTGGACGCTGTTCAAAATCCGTGTTTCCATTTCGTGTGGCACCCAGCCCTTTCATGAGGTTTCAGTTTGTGAACTAAACGGTTTATTTTATATTTTCTTGGATTAGTTTACTTCAATTACTCATTCCTACCCTTGTCAGAAGTGTCTCAGATGCACATATTATTGTGTCTCACGGACAGATGTGCCCTAAAGACACCATTGTGTTCAGTAAAGACTCAGAGAACATTCACACGCACATGCGTGCGCATACCAACTGTCATCCTCTCAATCGGGCGTTCGTCAATAATGGCTTTTGTACCAATATGAAAGAGACACGCTTCACAGCCCGGTAGGAACATGCCAAAGGGAGGTTTCATTCCGTGAGATCCTTAACCTATTTTCGAACGCTACCAGCCAGTCTGAATGAACCCTGTGAGGTTAGGGTTTAGCAGAAGCAGCCATATCAGGCTGAACATTTGCAGCCAGTTAAGTGTGTATGGATGCGTGTGCACATGGACAGTATGTGTGAATCGCAAAAGAACCAATGTGGTTTTGATTCACACTGCGCTGCTGAACGGGGAATGTCTGGGCCTAACCATCGGCTCGTACAATAACATACTCACTGACCTTCTTCGCGTGCAATCCCAATTCAAGTTAAATGTCATAAATATGGGCTGAGGCTTTGGGAGGGGAGGTTATTAGCTTTGTTTTGTCATGAGACCCATCCTCCCCATTTCTTATTTTTAGTGTGCTTGTGTGCTTTGCCAGTTTCATATTTTGACATGTTCTTTTCAAGCACAAGCCTCATGGTAGAACGTACATGTGTTAAACTTTCATTTAATTACATTTCAAAGGGCCAGAAATTAAACAAAAATAAAAATAAACACGGATCTTGGAAACCAGGATATTTAAGTTGATGGTAGCCACACCTAGTTCACAGGGAAAGGAAATATCCAGCTTCCAAATGTCTCAGAGTCAATGGTCCAAATCCTTACAGAGAAAAGCTTCCACAGCTTTGATCTTCATGCAGACGTCCAGATATCAGTGTCAGGGTATGCAGGACATTCTGTCACCTTTTAACACAGAAGAATAACAAAGCTTTGATGGGCGGATATGAAGTCAAACACACTAGATTCAGACAGGTCGTTTGGACTGCTAGGGAATGACAAACGTTTTTAAAGTAGTTAAGTTGAGCAGCACAGTTTGGGACGGATGCTGTTCAGCGAGCCTGAAGACTGGATGGATGGATGGACCTTAGGTGAGCAAGCAGACACACACCCACAGACACGGTCACCAGCGTATGGTTCAGCAGTACTGCTCTTTCGTCCGAGGCACCCTTCGTTATCGTGTCTCTAACGGCAGAGCAGCTCCCTTTGTCTGCTCACAAAGAAAGAACAGTATTAAACGTCCCTCTTTAACGCCGGGCTCAACTCTAGCATATTAGTCTGGAGTAGGAATTCCGTCTGAACCAGAGCAGGTGCATTTCCAAGGAAAAACCTGTCTGCCCGTCTAATTTACACCGAGATGTGTGCGCCAGATGTTTCCTGCCTTTTCATCATGGTATGCACGGAACAGTCAAATCCCCTCATATCAAAAGTGGGATCTCAGAATTCAGGAAGCAAGAAAGAGAGCTTGCTGCCGACCCGCACTCTGATAGTGGTAACTCTAGCCGCGGTCTCGCAGAAAGATTGGTCCTGGCCAGTATGTGGGGCACACCTCGCTCCCCTGGGCCCATGTGTGTGGGCCTGCGAGGAGCAGACCTCGACGCAGGCATTCCTGTGATCAGCCGGCTTACAGTCTGCTGTTGGGACTCAACAGGAATCACACACAGGGAAAATGTCCCACTTCTGTTTTAAATAGCGAAATGCAGCGCTAATTCCATTGCATGAGGGGAAGTCAGGGGTGAATATTTCCAAGGTTTGGGTGACAGACAGACTGGGTGGGGTTAATGCTCCAGTTATCCTGTCTGTCTTGCTGGCTCGTTCGCAGGCTCAAGGTTACGTTCTGGGCGTCTGCATTCAAAAGAGGGCGTGCTTCGCCCTGGTACAGTAGCTCACAGGATAGGTGTGGATACCATGTCGGCAGCTGAAACCTTACCACAGCGGCCTGGGTTTGAATCCAGCCTGGGCGCTTTGCTGCATGTCTTCCCCTCACTCTCTCTCCCTGCCTTTCCTGTCACACTTCACTTACAAACCAATAAATCATGAAAAATATCTCAAATATCTCAAAAGAAAACTTAAAAAAGGTCTGCTGGTGAGTGAGGACTGAGTTTAGGTGTAGCGTTGCTGTCTAAAGGGTTAGGTTCACACCTGAGAGAGAGTCAAAGGTCAAAGGGAAGGTTGTTCCTGCAGGGTATTCCCCCTTAGGTACCTCAGGTGTGAGCTGTGTCTGAAGACTGATGACCATTTCAATCCAGACCACCGATAACAAATAACGACTAATCAGGAATGAACTTGTATGGTTTGCCATGGCAACATAGAATGGACTTGTATGGTTTGCCATGGCAACATAGAATGGACATGGATTTGAAAGATACAACAACAATAACCATGCGAATATCGTCAATATTTTACAATTGGTCTCCTCAGAGTGGTAAGTACACACTTTTTAGTGTTAATGACAGACAGTAAAACTGTCACCTGCTGTGGTGCTCTTAAAACGATCTGTCCCACTCTGATTATCTCCACCTCCAGTACAGTACAGTTCTGGTTGTGTTCAGATCTGATTAACCTAGTACAGCTCTGGTTATAGTCCAGCGCTCATGAATATCTACATTCAGAGCTACTGGTATGTGACAAGAGTGTTTGAAACAAAGTGAACAATTCCCAAACCTGGTATGGACGTATGAAAAGCACATCTTGAAAGGATCTTCCGTGCTTCTGTGTGGTCTGACCGAGGCCTGCTTCACATAGAAGAACCAAGCATCGTAAGGTCAAACAAACTCCATCATGTAACCACTGCAAGTGCCTGAATTTGAGACAACCAGCTCAACCATTCTCAGCTATGGGATTGCAATAAGAAAATATGTCATCAGCAGGGGTATTCTAGGAATGTCAATGTGTCGTAACACTTTTGAGAAGTCCTGGTATTTACTAAAAGCTATACAGGTTAGCACTTCTGCTAAATGCAATGATCATTCTCGGGCCAAAAGTTAAACTGACTTGGAACCATTTTGGATTTCTGTTGTTGAAATATTCTGCAAAATATAAAAAGGAAGTTGGTGAATAGAAATGGCCAGTGTGCCCTCTTGTCTGAGATAGACCACAACTTGCGCAATAGATGGATGGATTTGCATATCCCTCACCCTCCCTCCCCCCGCCACCACATCGGCCTTGTTTAGATATTTACACAGATCAGCAGGACTCACACATTCAGTGAGAAATGTGGCCCAACCACCTTAACCCTCCCTGCCAGCTCCCCCACCCCTCCCCCACCCGTCAGCCTACATGGTACACACACTTATCCTGTGAGCGACCAGGATCCATCTTTTTTGATCTTTCCATGTTAGGATACTCCCTCCTCCTTGTTGATTGTTCACCTTTGTTACCCAACAAAGGATCTTCCCTTTCTGGGCCTCAGCGTACAGTTTAATCAACACAGGAAATGTTGCTTTCCACTCTAATCGACTCAATTGCTTTACAGCTTCTACTTAATATGAGTCACGTTTTATTTATGAAAGGGTCTAACTGGAAGCCAGCCCTTCAGACTTCCAATCTGCGGCAAATCATTGACAAGCTTTATTAACTCCATATGGGGAACTGAGTTGATTGAAGAAGCACTGGAAGGATCTGACAGCGGCTACATGCATCAGGCCTTTGGGAGGAAGGCAACCATTCAAACTGTGATTGAAGCTGCAATTTGCATCCTATCTCAAACCCGCGTGTCTATTTTCAAAGAAACTATAAATAATACAGACACTTCTCATTTGCTATGTATGTTTGAAGACTATGATTCATACTAGGAGGCAGACTGAGAACTAATCGCAGGAGTGTTTTGATTAGGTATGACTGCTGTGGCGGGTCTAAAAGTACAACCTTTGTATTCATAATCATGTGTATTTTCAGAATTTCTCAGTTTGAAATCAAAGTTAAAAAGTTGAGCGTGTATTGATGTAAAACAGGCACTATATTACAAATATGGAAACTTGTGTATCATGTCACACCATTGAAAGACCATTCCTTATTCCTCAACTATACACAGATGGTCTCAATGTAGATGACAAATTATTCTCCAAAATCTTCTCGCCTAACTGAAATATGAACAGCAAATGTTTCAACCTCTTTTACGCTTGGATAACATATTAGGGTGTTCCTATGGTAGTCAGCCTGTGTGTATCTGTCTGTCTGCGAAAAGAACATCAGAAACATATTAAACACATGCTGTCCAGATCTGGAGTTTACTGTGGGCCAACCTGGGTCAAGGATAAATGGTTGTTAAATAATGAGCTAAGCTATCTATCATTCCAAGCTTGTTTCAGATCTCATGCAAGGGTGCGGTTATCAATGATGCCAACCTAGAGTTGGCAGTGCGCCTGAATATCTCATGAACAGAATATATCTCTTGAATGTATTTTGTAAAAATAGCTTGACATAATTTACTGCCTCTGGTTACATTTTGTGTGCTTTGATCCATTTAATCGCTCATATTCTAAACATTCTGTTTTTGTACAATATATTCTCATTTACTTATTGTATTATATCTTTAGGTTCCAGTCATCTGAGCCATGAAGTTTAAAAGGAAACATTCTGGAGACTCAAGCGATAGCCGAGAGAATAGCATCTCTAAAAACCATTTATACGTAGGTGCCATGTCCTCACAGTGACGTCCGAAACCTGTGTCTTTTTTCCTTGATGTGCAGGAAGGGGAATTGGGATTGCTTTGAAAAGCACTTCATTGCACCTGCACTGGCCAGACACATTTCCGGCCACAAATGTGACATTTGTACAGATGTGAGCATTGAGAAACAGATGTAAAAATATGCAGCGAGGCCCTTGTCATGCCAAACGCTGTACCAGGGAATATGCCTCAGTCTATTTCCTGTACCTTGGTCTCGAAAAAGAAGAAATAACTACCATTCCTTTCATCCAGACGTAAAAACCAAGAAACAAATGATTTAATGGATTGAAACGTTAATGGGCAATACCCATGCCAGCTGTCAGCATGTTTGATGGCTTGAGAAGTGTGGTAGTTTGGGAAGTTTTTAGTCAGACTAGTCTTGTTGAAAATAGGGTCAGCTTACTCTTTCAGCTAATTTGAAAACACCACCAGTTGTGAACTTTTCAGTTTCTCAGACAACTGCCAGAGCCTTTCAAGTGTTTTAATATAAATCCCTGTCTTCAGTTGTTCCGCAGTGGCACAGTGTTGCAGGTCAGGCCAGCGTTCGTATGGAAGGAGCTGCGGGGATAGCATCCGTGTGGCTTTGGAACGCAATCCAATCAGAACAATCTCAACACTGACCCTGTGGTTTACATCAGTGTCTGGGCAGACCACAGACAACACTGGCAGTTAACCCTCTTATCCCCTGCCAAAAAATCAAGTGAAGCATTCTACAATTAGTGTGAATTCCCTCGGAGGCACACTGGAGATGAGTAATAGAACGTACATTTCCACCAATTGCCAGACCATTCCCTCCAAAGGAAAAACCATCTTGCAAAGATTAGGGGTGTTTTATAATCGTGTCATGTGATGATCCTCCAGCGCCTCACAGACCTGGTCCACTGGGACCTGCTCTGGCTCCACAGGGCCGGTCCACTGGGACCCTGCTCTGGCTCTACAGGGCCGGTCCACTGGAACCTGCTCTGGCTCCACAGGGCCGGTCCACTGGGACCTGCTCTGGCTCCACAGGGCCGGTCCACTGGAACCTGCTCTGGCTCTACAGGGCTGGTAGCAGCTTCATTACACACTTTCTGGAGGAACTTACCTATGCTTTTGCTTAGACAGAAACTCTGGTAAAACTGCATGCGTGTTTATATCAAAGCCCTGTAACAATAATGAGCATTTACCTTTAGTCATTTAGCAGACGCTCTTATTCAGAGCGACTTACAGTAAGTACAGAGACATTCTCCCCGAAGCAAGTAGGGTGAAGTGCCTTGCCCAAGGACACAACGTAATTTTTCACAGCCGGGAATCGAACCAGCAACCTTCAGATTACTAGCCCAATTCCGCTCAGCCACCTGACTCCCCACATGATATTGAATGTGAGAAAAACTTGTTATTTTCAAAGATATATGTACGGCCATTTTTCCTTCTGTATTGGACAGTTTAAGTGAAGTGTGACGCGTGCTTATCCGGTGAGCTACAGAGGTGCCCTAGAATCTCAGCCTGTTAAAGACGACAGTCCTGCACTCGTAGAGGCTACGAGAAAACCAACAGGAAAAAACACCTGGTCTCACATGAACAAACAGCTCTAAAAGTGCATTGTTGGCACAAATTTGCGTTTCAGATGCTGTCACAAGGGTGTCACAATAGGATCACATGAAAAGACATATTACCCACAGGAGGTGGGGGGGGGGGTGTTTACAGTGTTAATCTGTAAGTGCATCAAGAACTGGGGGACATGGGGTGGGTGCCGACGTTCCCACATGTTCTTCCCAGAGTCAGAATGTCAACACCAGGACAGGGTTTCTCATTTCCTTGCACTTAACATCTCAACAAGGGGGTGAAGAAATGGGAAAGACCAGCATTCTGAGGCCTTATCAGCGATTGCTTCCTGATTTGTGGGGGCAGTAAACAAACACGTCTTTAGCCAATCGGATGTGAGCCTGCGTTATCATTAGTCAACAATGTAAGAAGCGCGGTGAAAAGAATCACACAACCCAGAGCCCGAAGAATCACACAACCCAGAGCCCAAAGAATCACACAACCCAGAGCCCAAAGAATCACACAACCCAGAGCCCGAAGAATCACACAACCCAGAGCCCAAAGAATCACACAACCCAGAGCCCAAAGAATCACACAACCCAGAGCCCGAGGGTTACCCCAAACATTCTTTTCAGTGTTACACAATCAGTCATCCATCAATCCGTCTCTTTCTGGTTTCCTTGTGGAAGCTTTTTTCGCTCAGCATGTTGTTTTGAACTCCTGCCCGCATGGAAGCTATGACTGGATACCAAGGCTGATAACCAAATGTAATAATAAAGGTCCTTCAGAAAAACACAGGTAAGTTGATCGCCACATCTAATAAAAACACACGTGGTATGTGAAGAGGACTGACCGAAGTAAGCTGTGAGCTGAGGTACCTGAGTCCTGCAGGGTCTCCCAGCTGCAGAGGGTGCAGGGAGGCCTGTGAGCTGAGGTACCTGAGTCCTGCAGGGTCTCCCAGCTGCAGAGGGTGCAGGGAGGCCTGTGAGCTGAGGTACCTGAGTCCTGCAGGGTCTCCCAGCTGCAGAGGGTGCAGGGAGGCCTGTGAGCTGAGGTACCTGAGTCCTGCAGGGTCTCCCAGCTGCAGAGGGTGCAGGGAGGCCTGTGAGCTGAGGTACCTGAGTCCTGCAGGGTCTCCCAGCTGCAGAGGGTGCAGGGAGGCCTGTGAGCTGAGGTACCTGAGTCCTGCAGGGTCTCCCAGCTGCAGAGGGTGCAGGGAGGCCTGTGAGCTGAGGTACCTGAGTCCTGCAGGGTCTCCCAGCTGCAGAGGGTGCAGGGAGGCCTGTGAGCTGAGGTACCTGAGTCCTGCAGGGTCTCCCAGCTGCAGAGGGTGCAGGGAGGCCTGTGAGCTGAGGTACCTGAGTCCTGCAGGGTCTCCCAGCTGCAGAGGGTGCAGGGAGGCCTGTGAGCTGAGGTACCTGAGTCCTGCAGGGTCTCCCAGCTGCAGAGGGTGCAGGGAGGCCTGTGAGCTGAGGTACCTGAGTCCTGCAGGGTCTCCCAGCTGCAGAGGGTGCAGGGAGGCCTGTGAGCTGAGGTACCTGAGTCCTGCAGGGTCTCCCAGCTGCAGAGGGTGCAGGGAGGCCTGTGAGCTGAGGTACCTGAGTCCTGCAGGGTCTCCCAGCTGCAGAGGGTGCAGGGAGGCCTGTGAGCTGAGGTACCTGAGTCCTGCAGGGTCTCCCAGCTGCAGAGGGTGCAGGGAGGCCTGTGAGCTGAGCTGAGCCCTGACTGGACTCAGACTAGCACACAGGGAAGAAACATCCAGACCTTAAAGAGGTTCAGTGAGAAATGAATTTATTCTCATCTCGACATGTTGACATGTGCTAAGATGAGATGGTTTGTATTTCTAACGTGTACAGTTATTGACCACAACAATTGTAAAGGGGAAATCATGGCAACGTGTTATAGTATAGTGCGTTATCCAGCACCATGAACAAAAACACCTCAAACAGGCCCTTATCTGGTGTTTTAGTCGAATTTGTACAGCCGACAAAGTATGATATAGGTTTCTTTTAAACAAAAAAATCCAAATTTCAAGTGGGGAAAATGCTTGGCCTCCACAACAACACTCAGCATCAACCCTCTCCTCTATCAACCCTCTCCTCTATCAACCCTCTCCTCTATCAACCCTCCCTCTATCAACCCTCCCTCTATCAACCCTCTCCTCTATCAACCCTCTCCTCTATCGACCCTCTCCTCTATCGACCCTCTCCTCTATCAACCCTCCCTCTATCAACCCTCTCCTCTATCAACCCTCTCCTCTATCACCCCTCTCCTCTATCAACCCTCCCTCTATCAACCCTCTCCTCTATCGACCCTCTCCTCTATCAACCCTCTCCTCTATCAACCCTCCCTCTATCAACCCTCTCCTCTATCACCCCTCCCTCTATCAACCCTCTCCTCTATCAACCCTCCCTCTATCAACCCTCTCCTCTATCAACCCTCTCCTCTATCACCCCTCTCCTCTATCAACCCTCTCCTCTATCAACCCTCTCCTCTATCAACCCTCTCCTCTATCAACCCTCCCTCTATCGACCCTCTCCTCTATTGACCCTCCCTCTATCGACCCTCCCTCTATCAACCCTCCCTCTATCACCCCTCCCTCTATCGACCCTCTCCTCAGGCCTCAGGGCAACAGGCCTCTTCATCAGGCCTCTCCAAACAGCAGATGTTAAGACCATTTAAATTACATTTTCAGACAACAAAATCCAACTCATCACTCTGGCCCTCCTGTTTCAACTTGAATTGTAAATTTAGTGCACTGTGGCTTATTAAAAAGATTAGCAGATCTTTAAGGTTTTGCTTTAATTCCTAGAATTTCAATCACCTGTCAGACAGATTCTAGAAAGCCACTGTGTTTGTGCGATTTCCTGGAAATGTCTTGAAAGGAAGAATTTTCCATGACAGACCTCACCTGTAAGACCAACAGAGTGCGACCATTCTCGTCAAAGATTAAGTGTCTCAGAAATGTTGATGGTACATGCCTTTGGATGATATCAACACAACCTTTTCAGACGTTTTGTTTCAGATTTAAAATGTAAATGTACAGCACAGGGAGAATTTGAACCTGCAAGCTCTTGAACTGCAGTCAACTACTCTAGCCACTAAGATCTACTCTCCCCCATCCAGGAGTACCCCACCCAGGCTACTTGTTCTTATTCCCCATAACTGCCCCTTTACAGACCAGTTCAAGCCAGTTTGTACTGCAGAATCTCATGGACATTGTCTCACATGAGATCCTCATTCCCTTCTTTGATTTTTTACCGTCTAATGTCTTTGGAGGGATCATGGAGACTATCTGGCTGGTTTGTTCACTATTGTAAATAGCTGGCTGTCTACCGGATGCAAACCTCATTATTTTAATCACAGCAGCATACAGTCTGTTCTACAGAAACAGAACATGGACCCATTCATTATGAGCAGTTACAGGACAATTTACTTTGACCTTTTTATTTCCAACATTTGTCCAGAACATAGTCTCAACGTAGGTTCTATAGGTAATGGAAAGAACATGTCATTCTGGTTTTCAGCAGCAACATAACACAAACTGTTCTCTTTCAAGTAAAACATTTAAATGAATGCTGACGCTGGCACATTTTTGGTTTTTGGTTTCTCTTGATCTCTGGTTCAGCATTGATCTAGGAAATTCTAAGATTAATTAAGGCGGTGTACTGTATCTCTGAGAAGTAGCATGAGTCTCATTCTACTTACTAAACAGGAAATTTTTACATTCTCTGTTGAACCTTCAACCTTGGGGTGGGGGGGGAATGGGGGGGGGGAGCGGGGGGGCAGGACGCACAGATTTTGGGAGCCACTTGGTTGGCTTTAGAAGGCTGTGGACAGGTAATGGAAGCTCCTATTGGGTCAAATGAGGTGTCAATCGAAAGGTCAGAGTGCAGTGGCCATTTTGACTGGTCTTCAGTCGGCAAAGTCAGAATGATGCAACAAGAGATCATGGCTATTGATGGGTGTAATACATTGTTCTGGACGAAATACTTGGTTAGATAGTTTGGACCTTTGGGAATGTAACCAGACCATTTTTGGGGGGGATGCTTTGCATAACTGGACAGCTCTGAGTCTTGTTAGGTGAGTAGTCTCTGTTTGGTGACTGGACAAAGACGTTGACTGTACTTGCTGTTGCGACTCGATCTTGAAATGGTTTATATCAATAGGAGCACAAGAATCGTAGCTTTCCAACAATATATGGAATGATGTGTATCAGTCTAAAAATATTATTTTGGTGGGTGGGGGGCGATTTAGTACTTAACAAGCTACAACTCGCCGGCAAGCTGTAGGAGCGTTGTAAAGCACATTATTCTAGTCTTTCCTTTGACTTTTCTAATAACGGTTTTGCTTTTTTGTAATACATATAGAGCGCTTTGTAACATTGTTTGGAAGTACTCTACATCCCTGGTGATCACTGCCTCAAATGTCTCCATTTGTGCGACTTTTGTGTTCTTCTGACCAGCACTCAGTATTTGACATCTTATAAACCTGAAAATGTGAAATTATGCCTCAATTGTTCATCAACAAAACCCAGCTGGCCCATCAATATAAACAGCTGCACAAGCCAGTTGAGCAGCTGGGGAGAATATTAATTTGAAAGTCTATCTTTTGGAATAACAAGCAGGATAAAGACAGGGGTAATTCTGCAGGTGTTTGGAATATGTACACACAAACACCACTCCAACTTTATGTTTAATTTACTGCCTTTGCCTGATGTTGGAGCACCCAAACCTGCTCTCATTCAGAATGAATGCTGCTGTTCCAGGAAATGTAGAGATGCCCCAAAACCCCTGTGCTCTACTCAACCCTGATGAATGTGCTCTCCCCTTTCCCACTCTATCACTCCTCTCCTTTCTCTTTTCTCTCCCTCTCTCTCTCCCTCGCTCTCTCTCTCCCTCTCTCTCCCTCCTCTCTTCTCACTCCTCTCTCCCTCTCTCCCTACCTCTCTCTCTTTCTACTTATCCCAGAGTTGCTCCTCACAGTTTTGGGAAAGTTTGAGTGTTTACTGAGAGGTGGTGAAATTGAATCCTCTTAAATCTCCCGATGTTATTTACAAAGCCTAAGAACCTCCTAAATCTTAGCAATCGCTAATGTTTTCACAGATATAGGCCTAAAAGATGACAGACTTATTGCCTGGTTGAAAAGTCTGTACCTGATATTTTTGATGGAGGAATTTCTGAGGGAGTAGCGTCTTGGTGATGTTTTTACCTGATGACACATCATCAGGACACATTTAGAATGTGTTCCAAGGGTGTGTTCTCAATACTGTTGACAACCATTTTTCTGCAATAGAAACAACTTTACATCTAAAAATATGTTTTGTTCAAAATGGTGCAAAACCAAGTTAAGCTGGAGAGTGGGAAGGAATAATATTAAATAATTCTGTTGTTCAGTCTGCGGTATTACTCTCTATATTATTGATGAGCTGCATTGGTTCAATGGATTGCTGACCATTTCATTACAGGTCAAAAACCTAGAGAATAATGGTTTAAATTCCATAGACCATAAAGTATATTTGTTAGACTTCCAAGGAGGTTGTCTGGCCCTGGCGAAGGCCCATGATATTGTACATGATGGGTTGAATTTTTTAAGAGTTTGTGGAAAGTTGGAGGTGTTGTGTTCCCATTGGGCTTCTAAACAGGCAAAACATTCCAAACGTTTCTGATGAGACTGCAGCCAGTCCTCCAGGTTCATGGAACAGCTTGCAGTCAGAATTAAATCTCTGTTTAGGGAAAGTCACAAGTGGCGCCACTATTTCACAATATTTCTTCTCTCTGTAGACTGATTGTGTCTTTCCTTGCTAACTGTTCCCAACTATGTGGTGCAGGGGCAAAGGTTTGTTTTCAAATGTGGGTGAGACAACAAGGATGCAGCATTAAATAGGATTTTCTTCACAAAAGGTGAGGGGGGGTATTCTTGCTTGTTTTGAAGACTTTCTCTTAAGTATATTTTACATGAATGTCTAAAATATATAGCAATATCCAAGAAGAGCTATAAGTAGTCAATGCTAGTTGTGGCTGACCTTATAGACAACGTTTTAGTTTTTCTATGAGCGTAATAAAGATTAAGGGTTTTGGTTAGGATATAGTAATCATTACCCTTTAGTTAGTCATGCTACAACATTCATGGAAGCTATTGTGTACACGGTACACAAATAGGACTACATAAATTTGATGAGAAAATAAAGAACAATATCCTCCTTTTACCCTAAACAGCAAACCACAAAATGAAGTTCATCATGGTCTCGCATTTCTGAGTCTCCCATGTGCAATGTGCTTTTCCTGGCCAAAACATTTGCCTTTGTTTGCTGAAACCAAGCCTGTTCACATAAAACGACGGGGGGGGAAGCTTGCAAGCACGGATACGGAACTATTGAGCTCCACAGAGATGAGTGCCTAGTTGTCTTGGTGCACTAACAAACAGACTTACTAACGCCTCTGCCTCCAAATCTGGTCTCCTTGGTATCCAGGCTCCATCCTGCCTCCTCAACGCTCAAACATTCTTTCCAGCTCTTTGGGGATGTTTGATTCTGGTGAACTCTTGCACACCAGCCTACAGGTGAACGAGGATAGATGAATCAGACAGATCGGAGATCGACTCAGCTGTGATGCAGATTGGTTCCAGATGCACGTGGCCTCCAGACCGCACTGCTTTATTATCCTGATTAGCTCCACGTGGGAGAAATCTGTATCCACAATGATTATCTAGAAACAACCCCCTGTTTACATCAACATGCTAATACAGAGATAAATGTTTGCCTATACTATCCTGCTAGATTTTACAAGTTGGGGTTTGAGGTGAGACAGAACATTTAATGCAAATCACGTGAAAAGCTGAGACAAGCTAATGACTTTCCGTGGATTCAGAACGCACTGTAGTCTCGCTGGTAGCAGGAGCAGACCTGACACTTTCCACAACAGTTTGAGAGTTGGTTTTGCCTACGATGATGTGTGCAGTGTTCCCCGTTGTGAGTCACACGCTCCGTGTGGTCCCAGCCCTGCGTGAGTTCCTCTGCTCACCTAAGATCCACTCCCATCTGGTAACGCTGTCCTCTGGCCTTTCCAACGAGACAAAGGCTCCGGAGAATGTTCCAGAGGAGGAAGCTTGGTCTTGGGATGATCAAGATAGCGGGCGAGGGGAGCTTGCCTCATTTAGATACCATGCTAGAAACATACACAAACAAAAGGCAGTTTCCCCCCGGGACGCCTCCTTAAGCTGTGTTGTTGTGAGAGCTGGGGGAACGGAGGAGCAGAGGGCTGGAGGGGAACACATGGCATTGGAGTGAGATAAGGAGCAACACAGGTGTGAAACATCCGGCCCGAGTAGCTCATCTCCAGAGAGCCAGGAGTTTGTTGGGATCACCAGGGAAATAAAGTAAACAAAATATTGGGAGGAATTAAATAAGCAGCACACTGGAGTGTACCTGTTTTGCAGCTCATCTGATTTTTATTAGCGGCTCTTTGAGAGGAAATAATAACAATAATCATAATCACGACAAGATGTTTCACTACCCTATAGTGCGTCACTCACACCAATAAGTAAGTGACACAATCTGGCCCACACGAAGCTTTAGCGATTCAGTCACTCGACATCATGGACATTCAAACAGAAACTGCTTTTTGCTGGTTGCCTCCAAAATTCTATTGATTTCCCCCCAGACTGTTGTGGTTCAACTGTGTGGATAAAGATTGTTAATATTTCAATGTGGAAGTCCAAAAAACTGGAGACCAAAAATATCTATGGGTGTTGAGATTGTTGTTGCTGGAAGGATTAGATTTAAGGACGGGCTTGTCTATTGGCTATATTTACAAGGCAGTAGAGTTCCCCTGAAAGCCCCACTACCTGTTGTCATTGAC